>NW_022111321.1:11170843-11172539 GCF_000313985.2 Echinops telfairi
ACCCAGTGCTGCTCAAACCCACAAGTCCAACATTAACACATTAACCCATATATGCAACACCAATCCACAAAGTCCTCCTCCATCTCACAAAAAAGATGCATGATGCCATCTGCAGGAGGAAAGCTGAATCAGTGAATGTGTAACCTCAGCTCTAGCAGGGGTGTCCACACGGCTGCTCCAGCACCCAGTGCTGCATCGGGGTAGGTCCATGCGGCTTCTCCTTGAGGATGTCTTGAAGGAAATGAGCCTTGCCAACTGAAGCAGGAAACTGGCTAAGGAAATTGCACCCTGGTCCGACCAGCACAAAGCAAGAGACCTGAGAACTTGAAATGTGAGGCTCACCGAGCCATTTATCTCTCTGCCCTTCAATTAACCCCACATGTCTTTATCAGCCAGGTTGGCACAATAAACTAACTCACTTCCTAATGCTACAACCCTTTAATACATTTCCTCATGTTGTGGTGACCCCACAACCATAAAATTATTTTTGTTGCTCCTTCATAACTGTAATTTTGCTACTGTTATGAATTGGGCGACCCCTGTGAAAGGGTCATTCGACACACACCCCAAAGGGGTCACAACCCACAGGTTGAGAACCACTGCAAAGGGACGTAGTTAGCCCCAAGTCATACTTATTCTGGGATAGTTAGCATCCCAACATTGAGTGGGTCTGGGATTAAAGGCCCAACTCTTGATCTGATGAGAGCCATGCTGACAGGTGGCACTTGTACCAGAGCTTCCCCGTTGACTCGGCTCCAGGTTAGTTGTACTATAATGCAAGTGTGACCTCTTGACTTCATCCTATTCTGTTGTCCTTCTTTTCCACATCTCTTCACACTGCCCTGGGTAAACCCTGGGGTAAGAGTTGTCTCTTTATGCCTATTCAACATGAATCCAAATAGCTTCCGATACTCTGTTCTGATAATGAAAAAGACCATGTTTGCCAAACCAATATGCTCAGATCATGTGTCTGAGGCCTTATTAACCTGCCTTAGCAATAATTCAACACGCAGCACAACAACCACAATCAAGGCTACCTCTTAATTAAGCTTAAAATAATCTGTGATCTTTCTTGAGGGTTTTTCTAGCTTCTGTAGGAGATATACAAATGAACTAAACAGATAGATGATATGTCCTTATGATGCTTAAAGATGGCACCAGCCCCACCTGCATCCTTGTGATCTTTAAAGGTGGCACCAATTCCCACCATTTTTCTTAATATGTGAAATGCAGTGTTGTTTAATTTATTATCACAACAGAAGGTGGAGGTTAGAGTAAGTGTGTAGTTTTTACAATCTTGTATATCAATCCCAAGGACCAAAGAGATGGTCATCAGATTCCTGAATCCAGAACTCAGTAGACCTACTGAAAGCTGATCCTTGGCCAGTAGTGCCTAGCAAAGTCACAGTGATGCTTCTGGTCTTCAGGTATCAATGTTAATTCAGGTCCTGTCCTCAATATTCTTCAAAAAGAATATGACAAAATAACAATTTATAAATTATCAAGGGCTCATGGGAGGGGGGAATGGGGAGGGAGGGGAAAAATGAGGACCTAATGCTGGGGGCTTAAGTGGAGAGCAAATGTTTTGAGAATGACGAGGGCAATGAATGTACAAATATGCTTTACACAATTGATGTATGTATGGATTGAGATAAGAGTTGTATGAGCGCCTAATAAAACGATTTAAAAAAAAAAG
>NW_022111321.1:11172639-11180412 GCF_000313985.2 Echinops telfairi
GGGGTTTAAGTGGAGAGAAAATGTTTTGAGAATGATGTACAAATGTGCTTTACACAATTGATGTGTGTATGGATTGTGATAGGAGTTGTATGAGCCCCTAATAAAATGATTTTTAAAAAAAAGAATATTCACTAAAATAAGTAGATCTAAATCCCTTTGGAAAAAGAACACAGCTATCATTAGAGTATATATTCATGGCATTACAAACTGCTTTCCTCCTAAGCTAAGCTTACTAAACCACCTATCAAACCCACTGCTTTTGGATTGCTTCCACCTCATAGCAACTTTATAGAACAGAGTAGAAGTGATTCACTTCAAAAACTGAATCTTTACAGAAGCAGACTGACGCATCTTTCTCCCACAGAGTGGCTGGTGGATTTAAACCCTGATGTTCACTTGAGTGAAATGGAGGATGTTGGTCCATGGACCCAAAGGGGGTCGGGAAGGAAGGGGGATTGACTTATAGAGAGCTTGGTTAGTAATTGGGACTACTGAATGCAAAGTTGATGATCTGAAATGTGAACCCACCTAATTTACAATAAAAAAAATTTTTAAAGCACTAATCCTTTGTTAGCAGACAAGTGCTTTAACCACTGTGTCATGAGGGATTGTTTACTGAAGTGTTGTTGTTGTCGTTCAGTGTCATCAAGGCTGTTCTGACTCATAATGACCCTAGGAAGCACTGCCTGGTCCGGTGCCATCCTCACAATTGTTATGTTTGCTCCTGCTGTTGTAGCCACTGTGTCAATCTGTGTCATTGAGGGTCTTCCTATCATCCTATGTTTAGCTCACTGGTACTAACACAGTGACTAGTGTGTCCGTCCAACTCCTTGGGAGTCTTCCGCTTTTTCATCGACCTTCTACTTGACCTCGCATGATGTTCTCCTCCAGGGACTGAGTCCCTCCTGGTAGCATGTCCAAAGTAGCTGAGATGAAAGCTCACTATTTTTGTTTTTAAGAATCATTCTCACTATAATTCTTCCAACAGATATTTGCTCATTCTTCAGCCAGTTCAAGATATATTTAATATTCTTCACCAACTCTATAAAATTCAAAGGCACCAACATTTCTTGTCTTCCTTATCCATTGTTCAGCTTTCACATGCATGCCCCTGAGGCACTTGAAAACACTATGGGTTTTGTCACGTGCAAATTTACTTCAAAGTAACTCCTTTGCTTTGCATCGCTTTAAAGAAATCTTCTGCAGCAGATTTTCCCAGTGCAGTGTATGGTTTCCAGACTGCTGCTTTCATGGCGTGGACTGCAGCTCGAAGAAAAGTGGAACCCCTGACGGCATCGGTCTTGACTCTGCATTGTGCAGCTGCTTTTTGATTCAGAGGATTTTTATTTTCTTTGTGCTGATATGTATGATCCATAGTGAAGGCTGAATAGTTTTGATTTTAATCAGTCAGGGCTGCCAGTCCTCTCCTCCTTCAGTAAGTGAAGCTATGTTATCTGCATAGCTACGGTTGCCAGTGCATCTTCCTCAAATTCTGATGCACTGTCCTCCTTCCTACAGTGTGGCTTCTCTGATTATTTATTGAGCACACCGATAGAATAACTATGGTGGAAGAATACATTCTTACTGCATGCCTTTTCTGAATTTAATTCATGGCATAGCCCCTTGCTCTATTCAAATAGACTTTCTCTTGGTCTATGTAAAGGTTCTGTACAAGTGTCTGGGATTCTCATTCCTTGCAATGTTATCCATAGAATGTTATGAGCCACAAAGTCAAATACCTTTGCATAGTCAATAAAACACAGGTAAACATCTTTCTGATATTGTCTGCTTTTAGCCAAGATTCATCCATTATCAATCGCAATAACAAATTCCATGTCCTCTTCTGAAGCCAGTTTGAATTTCTGGAAGTCCCTTTTTATAAGGCTGCAACTATTTTTTAAATTAGCTTTGGCAAAAGTTTACCTGTGTATGATAGTAATTATGTTGTTTCTGTATTCTGCTGGATTACCTTCTTTAGAGGTAATGGGTCTCTTCCAGTCAGTTGGCCAAGTAGCTATCTTCCAAATTTTGTGCATAAACTAGTAAGCACATCCAGGGTTTCATTAATACTTTCCTACCCAGTATCAATTACAAAATTGGATCACATCAATCCTATCACAATGTTGGGTAAGCACTTGTATACAGTAAATTTTAACAGTATGCTACTACGGTTCCAGTTTACACCAACATGAGTTTATTCAAACAAAACATCTTTAAACATGTCTCAGTTACCAGTGGAAGGCTGCAGACAAGTTCTCTCAGAAATACCCATCTTCTGAGGTTGCCTCCAAAAAGCAAAATGTACGATCACCGAGTGGCTTCCAAGAGGATCTGCTAAGCCAGTTAAATTCGAGGTGGAATAGTCAACTTGAAGGGCTACGATGACTGACTGTTTTGAGGGGGATTAATGATGTGTGTGTGTGTGTGTGTGTGTTGATGTATATATAACTATTTGTTAAAATCATTTTGTTGGGGGCTCATACAACACTTATCACAATCCATCCATCCATCCATCATGTGAAGCACATTTGCACATTTGTTGCCATCATCATTCTCAAAACATCTGCTTTCCACTCGAGCCCTGGCATCAGCTCCTCATTTTTCCCCTCCCTCCCCATTCCCCTCTCCATCATGAACCTTTGATAAATTATAAGTCATTATTATTTTGTCACATCTTACGCTGTCCAACATCTCCCTTCACCGACAGGATTAATTATCTTGATAGATTTTTTTTCAGTTGACACAGGATGATCCTAGAAGCTTATTATGAAGAATTTTTAAGAAATTTTTTAATTCATTGGTGAGAAAAAGGTCAGAGAAGTTGCATTAAGGGATTAATTTTTCACCAACACAACAATGCACAGGCTTGTTTTCCAGGGGTAACAAGGGCCTATATCAAGGGCCATCTTATGATAACTTAGTTGGAGAACTTATCCCATCCACCCTACCACCTAGATAATATCCTGTTAGAAGTCCTTATATGCCCCAAACCCAAAGAACATCTAAAAGGAGCACAAACCGTGTCCCTGGAGGTTGCCAAAGCTGCTCCGGGAAATCCGAGGTGGAAATCCGGGAGCAGAGAGAGCTTCCGAGAAGGAGAAAGAGATGACACACAGCTGCCAAAGGCCCTCAACCCAGATGGAGGCTACGTTGAGAAGCAGTCATTGTAGAGCTTGACATTGTTGTTCAATAAGAGTTCCTTTGCCTGCGTTGCAATATTTTTTGATTTACCCTCATATTTACTCACCAAAATTAGAATATGATACCTCTGATGATTACTAGGGGGTATTTTTTTAACTTAAGCTGTTATTTTTCTAAATTCTTTCAGAATGAAAAATAATTATAATCTTTAAAACTAACGTGATAAAAAATTGTAAGCACACTGGCAAGAATACAAAATCTACAAGCCATTCATCACAAACCATCTCTTCTGTTGTTCATTTCTATGGCAACCCTGAGCTTCAGGTGCTACAAAAGCTGAAGTCGTTGGATGCACATATGTTCAATGCATGTCAGGAAAACCTAGGAGTTCATTTGTGGCATTGCTGAATAGGAGTTATCCAAAAATAATAATGATAATAAAAATCCAGACAATTTGAAATAGTCATTTTTAACATTGGAGGCAGTCTGTAGTTCTCAGAAAAGCCAATCTGTTTTCATTCCTATCTAGAATTATAGCACGCCCCCTCCTGTTTTGTAGAAGCCCTGGTTCCACTCAGCAGTAACGGTTTGGTTTGATTCTCCTAACTTGATGAGACTAAAGTGATTTCGATTGTTCAAGAAGAGAGTACAGGTAGGCAGAACTTTGCCTGTTTTCTGCAATATGGACAAATACCCTATTATGGATCTTTCCAATCACAGCTCTGACACCGGGATTTGAGAAATGTATTGGTACACACAATTACTGGCGAAGCTTTCCTAACAACACCGCACTTACTGGGAACAGTCACAAGAGGTGACCTCTGCAGTCACTCCCCATACCAAATTTCTACCAGAAGCTCCTGTCTCCTTTTCTCTCTCCTTGATTCCATGAAAAGACAACTTAAAAAAAAAAAAAGGAACAAGGAAAGCTGAGATAGAACCCTATGTAACTGCCTGTTCTCCGCCTGTGTCCTGGGCTATTCCTCCAGGAAGTTTGTAACCATGACCTTGAGCAACCAGGCATAGCCCACCAGCCTTCACCACGTGGTGGTAGCTGTAATCATCCCTGACATCGGAAGGCAAGTAAATATGGTGGACGCTACATATTATTATTTCTTCCTGCCTTGTTCAGGTTTGTGGAAGCCTGAATCACTATTTCCAAGGAGTCAAGAATTCGTCTGCAAATCTTGACCTCTTTCCTCCACAACCATGATTCCTACTACTGCAGTGTAACATTTGGGAGTTAGATAGTCTTTCATTGAAGTTCTGGTTCTCCAGTGAGACTTTTGGCAACTTTGAACCTACATTTCATCTGTAAAATGAGACTTATCTGTCATGTGGTCCATTTATAAAGAAAATGTACGCAAAATACTTAACGTTGTACGTATTATTGAGTAACTCACTCGCTGTGCGTTTCTGAGACTGTGACTATTTACAGGAATAGAAAGCCCAGTCTTTCTCCCAAGATACTGCTGGTGGCTTTATTTAGTAGGTACTCAATAAGCCAAACCAAACTCACCACCATCAAGTCAAGCGTGACCTATAGGACCCCATACAGTGGAGTAGAACTGCCCCTGAGGGTTTCTGACACGGTATCTCTTTACAGGAGTAGAAAGTCTAGTCTTTCTCCTGAGGAGCAGCTGGTGGTTTCAAACTACTAAACTTTCAGCTAGCCTCCCAACACGTAACCCCGACACCACCAGGGCTCCCTGGTCCTCAGTAAAGTGGTTATCACTCATGCCTCATCCTAATTATTAGTATGGTGCCTTCTCTTCTAGCTCCTCCCTCCTTAGGACGCCATTCTTGCTGGTGCCAAAGCTCCTATAGTCAAAAAAATAAAAATCAATTCCCTACTGGCAAGTTGTATCACTCAGTGCTTACAACTTCAAGCTGCCAGATTCTAGCCAGAGCATACAATGCTTTCATGACTTGACTCTCATTTCTTTCTGCTCCTCATTCGTTCATTGAGTCCGTGGCAGATTTTCATATCCACTCTCTGCGAGGTATAGTGGGAGAGTGGAAAGAAAGACTGCCTGCACCCATATTCCCGGAGCACTTGGACCCTGCTGCAGACACCATCAAATGCTAACTCTCCCCTGGGCAGAATTGTCATTCAGCCCCTTTCTTCTGGGTAGTGATTGGAGGTACTTTATGCTTTCAAGTATCAAGTACACCTATAGCAAAGATGAGAACAGGCATCCCATCTTATTCAGGGTGCTTTTAAAGCAATTGGAGACAAATATATTAAAAAAGAAAAATCCCCCTCAGGTGTTAGTTCTGACAGAAGTGGGGTGAGGAGACATGCTGCTGGATCCACTGAGCGGTGCACAACTGGAGGAGAGTCCAGATCTACTTGAGGTGAATTACCAAATTAACATGCCTGCCGAGCCTTGTGACGGGCATGATTTCTGTACATAAGATGCTGGGAGTGCATTCCAGCCAGGGAGAAGAGCCTCAAATCAGGTGATTGCCTTGCCAGCCAAAGTGAAAGTTACTGTCAGAGAAGAAAATTGCTCTAGTGGCCATCTTTAGGATTTCCCAGGGGAAAGAATTCTGGACGTTGTGTTACAGCAGTCGTTCTCAAACTTTGATGCGGGTCAGCACCAAAGACCAAGGTGGTCCAGACTCACTAAAGCAGAGGAGGATGTGAACCAATTTGCACCAATTTTCTAGGTGATTCTGACACACAATTCTGGGAACCACAACCTGACAGGGCTTACATTACGGTTCTCAGCGGGGCCCATGGCCAGCAGCATGTCACTTAGGAGCTTGGTAGAAAGGTTCACTCCCTGGGGGAATGGGAGGGGGGCCAACAAACCCAGGAACAAGGGAACAGCAAGAGATCTAAAATCAATGGCAAGGAGTGTGTAGAATGCTCAGTGGGGTTAGATCAAGTTCATTGTAGCCAATAAGAATTATTGAGAGTCAAATGAAGGTCGAACATGATAGTAAGACAAAAGTAAAGGAAATAAAGGAAAGAACTAGGAGGCAAAAGACATTTAAAAAGGTCTAAATATAGGCATGTATTTAAATAAATATATTAATCTATAATAGTGATATAGGTCTATGTACATATAATTATGTTAAGTATCAAGGTAGCAGACAGACATTGGGCCTCTACTCAAGTACTCCCTCAATGCAAGAACACTTTTCTAATAGCCTAGTATTCTGTGATGCTCACCTTCCCTACACGATCACTGAAGACAAAATGGGTGCTTAAGCAAATGTAAAGAAAGCTGATTGAGCCCGGCTATTAGAAGATACAACATCTGGGGTCTTATAGGCTTGAAGTTAAACAACTTGCCATCTAGCAGGGAAGCAATAAAGCCTACATGAAAGAAGCACACCAACTTTTGTGATCTTGAGGTATGGACTGGAGCAGGTCTCAGGCATCAGGCATTAGAAGACCCAAAACAAACAATCATATTGATGTAAACAAGTTAGGTTGGAGTGTAGACCCAAAGCCCATCTGTAGACAATTGGACATCCCTCACAGAAGGGTGACAAGGGAGGGACGAGCCAGCCAGGGTGCAGTATAACACTAACGAAACATACAACTTTCCTCTAGTTCAGTGGTTCTCACCCTGTGGGCTTGACCCCTTTGTGGGTCAAACAACCCTTTCACACGGGTCGCCTAAGACCATCAGAAAACACATGGTCTTAGGAACTGAGGCACCACTCCTCAATCTGTCTCCAGGTGGATCCGCCTACTTGCAGATTTGCCCCACGTAAAAGTACCCAACGTGATATCATCACGCCAACCCCATCACATACACCCTGTACAAATACAGGGTGTATCTGACGGGGTTGGCGTCATAATGTACTTATGCAGACCAGTCACACATGTGTAGAGAGCAGCTACTGTGTAGAGAGCATCTACTCTGTTAAAAGCACCTACTGTGTTGAAAGCAGCAGTATTGGAGGAAAAATGACACTTCATGAATTATAACTACTGGGTAAATGTAAAATCATGTACTGTAAAATCATCAACTACTGCAAATATATATATATATATGTATATATATATAATGATGCTGATCGGTCTTTTTATATTCAGCTGTGGTTGCTATGACTGCTACCCCCTTGTGATAGTAGCAGGTATGTAAAAAACAATAACACAGAGAATGGTAAATCATAGGAAACTTAAATGAACTGTGTTGACTGAACTATGCCATGTATCATCTTTTGTATTATTAAAGCTGTTATATATCATTTTCAGTAGCAAACTATCCCATGGCAATGGATCGTGTAGAAAAGAACATTAAGAAAAGAACATATGGTGAGGGATTTAACAGTATAGTTTTGCCTCGATAATTACAGCAGGAATTGAGAAACCTCAATGTGTTATGTGTTGTGAAGTTCTATCAGCTGAATCTATGAAGCTGACCAATATAATACGCCATTTTGATAGCAAGCATCTGAGCTTTGCCAGCAAGGATACCAACTATTTTAGAAGCAAAGCTGATGGACACAAGAAAGCCAGACTTGACACCGCTGACAAGCACCACAAACAAAACGTATCAGCCATTGAAGCTTCATATTTGGTGGCACTCAGAGTCGGCAGAGCTATGAAACTTCACACCATTGCTGAGGATTTACTGTTGCCAGCAGCCAAAGACATTGTTGGAGTTA
>NW_022111321.1:11182875-11187979 GCF_000313985.2 Echinops telfairi
GGTTCATGAAGGAGGGGGGAAAAATTGAGGAGCTGATTCCAGGGGCCTAGGTGGAGAGCAAATGTTTTGAGAATGATGAGGGCAATGAATGTACAAATGTGCTTTACACAATTGATGTACGGATTTGATAAGAGTTGTTTGAGCCCCTAATAAAATGATTAATATATATACATATATAGTCTATAATATGCATTATCGAAGGAAGAAATACCCATTGAGTCCATTCGGATGGGTAGTGGCCCATAGAACATGGTAGGACTGCTCCTTTGGCTTCCAATGCTGTAAATACAATGAGAACAGAAAGTCTTCTCTCTGCCCTGCAGAGCAACTGGGGAGTGTGAACATCTATGTTGCTACTAGCAGCTTAATGCTTAACCCACAACACCAGAGGGATCCTTAGAATTTAATAGGTTTTAACAATATATCATCTATGTAAACTCTTCAAGCTATACAATCATCCAGATGCAAAATTTATCAGTGGGTCACAAAATATTCTATTAATATTTTAATTAGCTGTGGAAAGGGCCGGGTTTTAGATGAAGTCTTCTAATGACTAAAATCCTGCGGTTTCCAAGAGGAGTTTTGAACTTTAAAAATCAATAATACTTACATATAGATATTTCTTGAAATTTTCATAAATTCAGGAGTCACATATAAATAATTTTGTTTCATTTTATAACTAAAGATACCGTTTAATGACGCTATATATTGAAAGTCATAAAGCTGATGACTGTTATGGTTTTTAAATAGACATAGAGAAAAGTATTGGTTCAGGAAAATCATATGGGTGAAATTGAAGTTAATCTATGGGTTTAATAAGCTACTTTCATTTGTAAATTATTTATGTGCCTATTACCAGTAGCATTAGGAGTATGCTGCCACCTGCTGGTAGATATCTGAAGTCTATCGCATGCAGAGCCCACACCAACACTTTGCCTGCGAGTGGAGTAGATAAGGACTGAGTAGAACTTCTGAGATGGTAAAATGTTACTGGCACTGGCTAGCCCATCTCCACTGAAGCTCACTGCCGCAGAGCCACTAGCTGGTGATGCAAAACACTGAATGGCAACCACTCCATGACCCACTGAGCCTGAAGGGCCCTTATTATAGACTGGTCTAACGCTAGTTTTGTTTTAAATTCAATTCACTCCTTGCTATTGTTTTCTATGTGAATGCGTTTCACATTAAAATTTAAAATCTTACAGGAGAAAAGCATTTAACTATCCCAGAAGTCTGAGACATAGTTAAAGCCTCTTCATAATCGAGATCATTTAGCGAGATAGAGACTGAGACTTGGGGTCGAATATTCATTCTGATACAAGGTGTGGCCCCTTGTCATCCCCAGTTCTCAGACTAGAGGACACTTGCCATACGGTAAAAGTTACTCGGGCAACAGCATTGAAGCAGAGAGGCAGACAGTTCCAGAGATGTTAGGAACCATGGACGCACAATATCCGCATCAAAACTGGCAGCAAAGCAGAAAGGAATGGAGTGAGAAAGATAAGATTATGGACATAAATTGTGTGTGGGGGGTGGTGGGGTGTATTGGACTACTGATCCTAAGGAAACAAGACTCTAAAGCCAACAAAAGGGGCCAATAGGTGTTCCAACTTCAAAAAAGTGGCACAAAAATTTCAGGCTCTTGAAGCATTACTACTGATACAAAGACACTTACACTCACTGTATCACCTATTGAATGCCACCAATTAATACTTAGAGTTTATTGTGCTTAGAAATGAAGCCTTGGCCACTGTTAGAGTTTATGTTCAGCTTATGTTCAAAGACAGACTTCACAAATGCTGATTGGCACACATAGAAATCATGTATATGCATCGGTATGAACGTAAGATAGCTGAATATTTGAATAGATATTCAAAGTGTTCTTGCATCACCTTCCTCTTTCTTTAATCGCATCCATTTCTGCTTCTCCTCTGCTTGAAGCCAGGCATTTTCTGACACGAGTTTACCCAAAATATGTTACGCATCACAGCCAGCCCCATGACAGCTAGATGCTCTGACTTTTGAGCCCATCCCAAAGCCTGGGAACAGCCCACCCACTCATTTCTCAGGAGACCTGGCCTCTGGGGCAGAAAAATTGATAAACAATATGTAGACTCTAAGAAATAGATTTTTTTTAAACCCTTGCTGCCATTGAGCCGATGGTGACTCATAGCAACCCTGTAGAGCAGGGTAGAACTGCCCCTGTGAATTTCAGAGACTGCACCTCTGCACCGGAGTAAAAGGCCCCATCTTCCCTCAAAAGAGCAGCTGGTGGTTTCAAAAAGCTGGCCTTTTGATAACCACGAGGCAATAGATTAAGGAAGCAGAAATTAAGCTGCCACACAAATTCATTTCAACAGAAGATTAAGGAAAGAATACTGCTGCGTTTCGTGGGCATCCATCATCTAACCAAATTGAATTCTTACTCGACAGATCTGGACCTCAGGAGCAAGGGAGAACGCTGTTGGCTCTATTAAACAGCCCTCTCCAATTGGAGTCGTTTCAAGCAACGTTTTTTATGGTGTTTTCAATTGCCTCATATGCACGTGAAAACTTGTACAGCAAATCGTGAAAACTGCAGAAGAATTGATGCATTTGTTGGTGAATGTCAAATCCATGACAGAAGGGTGAACAAGTCTGTCTTAGAAGAAGACAGCCGGAAGGCAGCATGCTCCGTGGACTCCAGGCTGGTAAGACTTTGCCCGACAAACTTCGGCCACGTGAGCAGAGAGGCCCAGTACCTGGAAAAGGACCAGGTGCTTGGGAAAGTCGAGGGTCAGTGAAAACCAGGAAAATCCTGAACAGTGACTCAGCGGCTGCAGCAATGTGTTCGAACGTGACAATGACTGTGAGGACGGTGTGGGACTGAGCGGCGTTCTGTTCTGCTGCAGACAGGGCTGCTATGACCTACGACCGTCTCCATGGCGACTGGAGTAGTGGGCTTGGTGTTCTACCAGCCTGAATTCTTGTTACGGTGGTTTTTCCGGAGAATTTGTTTTATTTTTGTTTCTGAGACTACACACAGCAGAAAATACACCGATGCAATGGTTTGTGTGTGTGACAGTGATGGCATCCTTTGAGTTAGACAACAGGTCTCACTCTCCTTTCCCACATTGCTCCTCTGCGATTAACATGAACTCACAAAATGTCCCATCGAATCTTTTGAGCTGCTGTTGGCACTTTGATTGCGTACAGACACAACTGAAAAGGCATGACGTTGAAGGCAGACATTCTTCACTGGTTAAAACAAATAACCGTTTTGTTTTCAAAGAAAGATCTCAGTGGATCTTTTTGCTTCGTTCCAGGAGGTTCATCCAGCCTCCATGGGCCCAGGATGTCTGGAGTGCATAAGCATTTTAAATTCTGTTCTACCTGTCCCTGGTTTAACTGGCATCCTTCTATAGAATCTTCTGTCGAGATGTTCGGAATAGTATCCAGACACTATCTAGTTCTTCAGGTCTCCTGGCAAAGGAGATAGTTGCTCATGACGGCAAATAGCCATGGATCCAATTTTCCTCCTATTCTTATTTATACTGTTAGCAAACAAGGAATGAAATTACCACAGCATATCAGAAGAAAAATGAATACATCTGTCTGGGAAGCAGTACAGTCAACAGGCTCCTTAGAAGTGAGATGAGATTTTCGTCTCAAGTACTTTAGACCTGTTATCAGGAGAGATCAATCCCTGGAAAATGCCGTCAGGCTTGGTAAAACAGAGGATGAGTGGCAAAGAGCCCTTAACAAGATGGATGGGCACGCTGGCTGCCACAGCGAGCACACATATGACAGTACCTGGGAGGCTGGCGCAGGACCGGGCAGTGCTTCCTTTGTTGTACACAAGGTCACCACGAGTTGGAACGGACTCGGCGGCACCCAACAACAAATGTCTAGCCCTGTGACTCCTTCAGGCAAACTGTGTTCTTCCATCCTTTTTCTGCCGCCCTCTTAAGGCCTCAGGGAAAACCACCCTCCCCACCAAGGCCTGACGTTTCTGAGCACGATTAAAAAGGTACAATTCAGAACTAACTGCCTCCCCTCTTCAGATAGGCAGGAAGGTGTTTGGTCAGGAAGTTAAAAGGTTCAAGTGTCAGGGGGGAATTTTCTGAGTCTCCTCAGCTACGGAGCAGTTGGGGATCGAATAGTATAAGCTTCCAGTGTACCTAGGACAGTGGTTCTCAACCTGTGGGTTGTGATCCCTTCAGGGGTGAGCAACCCTTTCACAGGGGTCACCTAAGACCATCAGAAAACACATAAATATTTCACAGTGTATAATTACATATTGTTTTTGTCATTAATCACCATGCTTTAATTATGTTCAATTTGTAACAATGAAAATACATCCTGCATATCAGATATCTACATTGCGATTCATAACAGTAGCAAAATTACAGCTATGAAGTAGCATTGAAAATATTTTTATGGGGGAAAGGAAGTGGTGTTAACAAACCCAGAGACAAGGGAACAACAAGTGATCCAAATCGGTGGGGAGGAGGGTGTAGGAGGCCTGGTAGGGCATGATCAAGGGCAATGTAACCCAGAGGAATTATTGAAACCCAAATGAAGGCTGAGCACAATAGTGGGACAAAAGGAAAGTCAAAGGAAATAGAGGAATGAGCTAAGAGGCAAAGGGCATTTATAGAGGTCTAAGTAAAGGTATATACATATGTAAATATTATTTATATATGAAGATGGGGAAATAGATCTATGTGCATATATTTATAGGTATAGTATTAAGGTAGCAGATGGACATTGGGTCTCCACTCAAGTACTCCCTCAATGCAAAAATACTTTCTTCTATTAAACTGGCATTCCATGATGCTCACCTTCCTGACACAATCACTGAAGAGAAAGCGGGTGCACAAGCAAATGTGGTGAAGAAAGCTGACGGAACCGGCTATCAAAAGATATAGTATCTAGGGTTTTAAAGTCTTGAATTAAACAAACGGCCATCTAGCTGAAAAGCAACAAGTCCACATGGAAGAAGCACACCAGTCTGTGTGATCACGAGGTGCTGAAGGGATCAGTTATCAGGAATCAAAGAACAAAAAATCATGTTATTGTGTGCTCACCTCCCAGATACGATCACTGAAGACAAATGGGTGCA
>NW_022111321.1:11189017-11190239 GCF_000313985.2 Echinops telfairi
GTAGAAATGTGCTTTATACAATTGGTGTATGTGTGGATTATGATAAAAAATGGTATGAGCCCCCAATAAAATGATTATTTTTTTAGGAAAATAATTTTCTTTTGTGGTTGGGGGGTGACCACAACATGAGGTCACAGCATTAGATAGGTTGAGAGCCACTGCCCTAAGAGGACTTCCCTGACCAGGTATTGGAGTGAGTGTGTGGGGAATGACTGTCAGTAAGCACCCAGTTAAGTCCCTCATCATGGCACAAAGAGGGGTGTGCAAAGAATTTTCAACTCTACCCAGATAGCTTTTGAGGGGGGACTGACTGCTCATGTTGGGGTTTTCCTACTGTGTGCTGCTAACAAATGCTGCCGTGGTATGCAGCATGTAATGAACTTCAGACTCTGATCAGAAGATGTCTATGGAGAAATCCATGTTAGTTATCTGTGCCCTTTTTCTAGTGACCTCCTGGCTATCTAGAAATCAGGTACTAACCGTGAGCAGCATGCAGAGTGGAGAGTTGTCTTATAGTTGAGACGGACATGCTGTTCTACATGCTCCTTCTGTGGCTCCAGGCAGATAGAGACCAATTGCACCTGATATGGATGAATTATTGTTTGAAAGTACAAGTAGTAGAAAGTCAAATTCAACAAGGAAAAATGAGACACTTTTGAACAATAGTGTCCACGTGCCTGTTTTCCATTGCTCCTCAAGCTCACCTGCTTTGGTCGCCTTAGAAGTTGAAAGAAATTTCATTGTGTCCATGTGAGAGCAAATAATTTATGAGCATTACCTGCTTGTACTGCATGCTGCCCTCACGTATATCCTGACAACTATTATGATAGGCTCAGTTCAGGAAAAGAATTTTCCACATTCATAAATCTATGACACAGCCTAGACTAGAGAAGAATTTGGCCACCAGAAGGCTCTGTAACTCAGTTTTACAGCAGACACTCATTTATCTGTGGCACAATTCTAATGTGTGCAAGAGCCAAAAAATTATACCAGGAGGGCATAACTTACTGAAGTAGCTTCCCTCACACCAAAGAAGGGAAACTGAGAAACCCAAATTCTATTTCTTCAGCCATTCAATGTTCCAGCTACAAGTGGCATGAGGAGGAGGCATCCTTTAGTTTGTAGGATGTTTTGAGGTTTTCTCCAAAGGAGACTGGACTTCTAGCTAAACAGTGTGTGTGTGTGTGTGTGTGTGTGTGTGTGTGTGTGTGTGTGTGTGTGT
>NW_022111321.1:11190339-11195923 GCF_000313985.2 Echinops telfairi
GATGTTTTGAGGTTTTCTCCAAAGGAGACTGGACTTTTAGCTAAACAGTGTGTGTGTGTGTGTGTGTGTGTGTGTGTGTGTGTGTGTGTGTGTGTGTTTACACATACATAAAGAGTCCCTGGTGCCTAGGTTACATGTATTCTGTTCTCATTCTACTATTTTATCTGGTTTATCAGCTATAGTCCTCCTTACTTACAACCTTTTTCCCCAGGTTTTTCAGACTTTCTATCTTTATCACTCCCCATCTGAAGACCAATGATAGCTTTCAACATTCTGAATTTTGATTGCTGACTCCTACACTTGCTTGATCTTGCTCTGAAGCAAGAAGGTTGCTACCTGAAAGGTAGACTTCCCAAGGGTAAGAAGATCATGTTAACTGTGCTAATCTGTTTCTCTAGAAAAGCCAATTCTGAAGCACAGATTAAGTGTCAATACAGAATTGGGCGGTGCAATCTCAGGGTAGCAAGAGTTAAGAAATGAAGCAGGGCTTACCAGGGAAATTCCAGGGTTTTACCCTTTTTCATAGGCCTACTTCTATTCTGGCATTCGAAAGCCATCCAAGCAGATTGTAAACTGCTTCCAGATGTTCAATCCAATTTACTAACGCTTCCATCTTGGATCGATGCATTTGGCTTTATTGTAACTTGTGTTTTAGCCTCCTCCTTTTCACATCCCTGGGGCCCACTCCCATCAGGCCCCTCAGGTTCCTGAGGAGGGCTAGATATAACACCCCAAGAAAGGGAGGGAGGTACAGGTTGATTCATCCCCCCACTAAAGGCAACATCGTATAAAGACCATTGTCAAGCTGTGAGTCTTTGTCTCTCCAAGTTTATCATTTTGAAAGGTCAATCAAGTTCTAACGACAGGGAACCCTGTGGACGCTGACAAGGGCTGCCCATTGTTTCAGTTCTTGTAAGTTTTCTGCCCAAGACAATGTGCAGCGTTACCATTTTTCAATAGCCCTCTCTTGGTGCACAGTACTTGAGTTTTTCTTATCTAACAGGTTTCCAACTTACACAGGTTCCAGCTTATCGGGTTATACTTATTAGGACCTGAGTCTCATGCTCAGCCAGCTGTCTGTCTCAGGCTCACAAGATACTTTAAAAAAGGGTGGGGAGGGGCTATTTAGAGATCTGCAGAAAGTAACTAAAAGTGAGCCCGGACAAAATAAGTCATTGCTTGACGAAACCATGTTCGTGTTTTCATTCCAGATATATTTTGATAGGAAAGGCAATCTTGAAACCGTTTGAAGTTTCACCAGCCAGCAAAAATGCCCCCTTTTTAGAGCAATGACCCTCAGCCTCTGAGTGACTCACCTATGTGTCCCAGGCCACGCTGGGGAGCCATCTGCATTGATGTCACGTGTGCTTGAGAAACAGAAGGTGCCTGTAGACTTGCATCGGCTTCAGATGAGAAGATTCAAAGAAGGAGAAGCAACGATAAGCAAGGCTGAGACGCGAAAAAAGGGAAGGCCACAAAGGCAAAGGTCCCTTAGTCCTGGGATTGTCCACCGGATATTATCAGCATCTCTACTGCCTACCCGAACTTCAGACAACTAAAAGGCAAGTGTTGCGTCCACACTCTCACAGACACCACACACAGGCTGCCGCTTCCAGTGGAGTCCTAAAATCAAGCAAAAAAGCTATTTAAAGGAAAACCTTCTCCCACCAAGCCACCATTCTGAAGACCCTCGGCTCACTTTAATTCCTGAACTTCCTCCTGTCAGAGCTAATGATAGCCCACTCAACAGAAGGTCTCTTAAATCCTTTGTCATCTATACAAACACCTACAGGAGTAATGATAAGGTTCTGGGGGCGTGTGTTTCATGCAGTGACTGAAAGAGGCATAGCAAATGAAGGGCTTTCTCAGCCAAATTCCTCTCAGCCTCCTAGGACAAGCTGCGCACTCCTTAAATATGACTCTTTCTACCCTAAGACATTCCCATCCAAGGCACCGAAGTCAGGCCACGTGTATTCTCTAACTCATACATTTATTCTCTTGAATACCTTGAGCAGCAAGGGACTCGAACACCTTTACTATCACACAGAAATGATTGTAAACCTGACTCTGGTGGATCCATGGGATAAGATGATCCTTGATCAGTTGACCTCTCTTGTGACTCAACCTGAATTTGCTCGACTATTTCTCTCTGGTTTCATGAGAGAAATGTCTTCTCTGTTTGTTGTTGTTGTTGTTGTTGTTGTTGTTGATGATGATGATGATGATGGTATTTTCTTTCCTACTCTTTATTTTATTATATTTATATTATTAGATTTCTTCTTTCTGCATCATTTTCGTTGGTTGTTTGTTGCTGTGAGGTCTCACAGTTTAAGAAAACCAGAAAGAGAAAGAGTGGATGCATAGAGACGGTCCTTGAAGCAATGTTTTATCGGGCAGCGGGAGGGAAGGGTTGGATGCGAGAAATTGGGTGTAATCACTGAACTCAGGAGGTGGGAGGGAGCCTTAGTACTGATTGTGATGATGTATATACCACTCTTTTTTTTAAAAGCCATTTCACCTTGGAAGTGTATGATATGTGGATATTATATCAAGGAAACCGCTAAAGAAAGAAAGAAGGCTTGATTTATGGTTACCATGGGTGAAGGGAGAAGTTTTTGCTTAGGGGGCATTGAGTTTCTTTTAATGGGAGTGGGACAATTTGGAGAGGAATAGCAATAATGGTTGTACATCACAAAAAGTATAGCCAATGGCACTGACTTATACATGAAGTTGTGAACTGAAGAATGTTTTGTCATGTGTGTTTTTGCCAAAATTGAAAAAAAAAGTTTACACAAATACCAATAAGTACAAAGAAGAAGAAAATGTTCTAAAATTGCTTGTGGTAATGATTGCACAACTCTTCTTGATTTGACTGAACTATTGAATTGTGTGATATGTGGATGACGTGCCAATAAAAATGTGAAAAAAAGAAACTACAAAACACAGCCAAATCTCCTACAATAGATAAGTGTCATCAAAGAATTCATGTGTTCATGGATGATCCAGCATAATTGACTAAGCAGGGAGCCCTGGTGGGGTAGTGGTTATGCACTGGGCTTCAGTCCACATGATGTGCAGTTCGAAATCACCAGTAGCTTGGTGGGAGAAAGAGTGGGCTTTCTACTCCCATAAACACAGTCTCGGAAACCCGCAGGGATCCCCAGGAGTCAGCCTTGACTCGATGGCAGTGAATGTGTATCAGCACTGGAAAACAAGTCAGTTGGTTGGTTGGCTATGTGAAGAAAAGAGAAAGAAAACCTATGTTGATAATAGAACTAAAATGAGTAAAGATGGAAGTTATAATAACAGCCTATAAAGGCAAGAATAACACAAGTCATAATGATGATGGTGGTAACTAGCTCCTGTTTTTCAATTAGATTTTATATTAAAACTGCTTGCAAAAGTTAAATAATTTGTTATCAAATGTGGGGGAAACAGAGATGTTGAGAGGAAGATAACTGATAAACATAGATTCCTGGGGTCATTGTAGTACTGCTTTCCAGAGAAGACAAGGATTGGTGGCAAGTCCACAGAAAATCCATCTGACCTCCGAATGCATGCTGTTGTCATACAACTCCCAGCGCCTTGAGTCTACTCCAACTCATAGCAACTCTGTATGGGTCAGAGCAGAACTGTCCTCCACAGATATTTTTCTTCCTTTGAGTTTAACCCCCAACAAAGTCTTTTCTAACATTTAGTAGGCTAGAAGCCTAAATTCAGCATGTCAGCCCTCAGGGAAGTTTCCCTCTCTGAGTTCTGCAGCCAGCCCTGGTCTCTTCAGCCTTTGCTTCCTAGTTCCTTGGAGATCCAGCCCCATGTGTCACGGTCTCCACCTTCCCCAGCTCTCTGCGGCCCACTTCTTTCAAAGTCTCTTCATTCTCAGGAGATTGACTAAAGACACCTGTGCACTACATCCGATGTATTAACAAAGCCAATCCATTAAAAGCAACTGTCATGCATCTTAAAATTCTAATAGGATCCCTAATAGAGTCAGTAGTAGAGATTTAAATACTAATGGGAAAAGGTATATAGAAAAGTTTTCCTGGTTAAAACACATGGAAAGGTTACCTATGCAAATTAATAAAAATTGACGGAACAAAACTACTTCAAAAACAAATTGAGAGTTGGGTACAAAGCAATAATTTCAGTAACATTCAGTCACTAAGGGAAAGGTTAGAGTATACAGACCCTAAAGGCAGGTAAAACAAATACAATAAATAAAAAAACAGATAGCAAATATGTTCATAATCTGTATGGAAAATTCCTACCAGCCAATAAATGCAAGTAACCAATGTAGAGCAACCTCAAAAACAATAGTTAAGCAAAGTCCAATGGCCTCAGGCTTTGCCTTAGAAAGACTAAGTGTTCCAGAGCCTTAGGAATAACTGTCATGTGCTTTTGCCCACTATTGTGTTTTAGCTTCAGGATTAAGTTTCTGGAGGATTGGCAAATGTTTTTGTTCATTTACACTGTGATACACAAATCTAAAGTTTACATTTTTGACAGATAATCTACGTACGGTTCAGGTGAATAAGGTATCAGACTTCCTAAATAACTAAAAGAAAAACATTCAGATAAGGCTTGTAAAAGAGTCAAAATGAAGGGTTTAGAAGAGATATGGTTAGATAATAAAGGGTGAAGTCTTCCTCTCCAGAGTCTTCAATTAATCTATTTAAAGCATCCTTCCCTTCCCTTGTTTATCCACAAACAGGCAGGATGACTTTCTCAGAGACACAAGTAGAACCTAAGACAAAATTGAATTTGATCCAAACTGTGTCAGCCATTTTAGTTTGGTTTAATGGCTCCATTTTTGGGGGTGTCTTTGTGCCTTTCCCCCTCCTCTGATCATGAATTTCCATAGAAATTATTTGATCACCATAACAAGCATATCTTATTCCACTCAGACCCTCTACTACTGTGATTATAAAGTCGGATAAATTCAGGGTAAGGCCACAGTACCAAATTAATTCTAAATCAGATCATGCAAATAATCTAAGCAGATAGAAACAGCAAGTGTGTTCAAATTTTAGACCATGTATTGATTAAACCAGAGCTGTTTTCTGGCCAGCAGAAAGTGCAGAACTTCTGGTCAGTCTTCTGAACTAGTTTATCCTGATATGCAAATCGTTAACTGACTTTCATAGATGGCAACCGACCTATAGGTTTTTACTGATCTTTTGGTTTGGTTAGGGTTTTTTTTGTTTTGTTTTGTTTTTTGGCTTATAGAGCCTTCATGAATCTAAAATCAGAAGCACACAGTGTGAGTTAATAGATAAATCAAAAAGTAAACCCTAACTTCATCTTAAGCCTCTAGATGTGTTAAAAGCTGTGATAGTTATACAATTTCATGTCAACTTGATAAATAAGAATGAAGGGATGGAGTCCAGCCTGATGATCCCTCCTTGTGGGAGTGGCCTAATCACGAGGATTCTGGGAACTCCCTCTCTTCCTCCCTGGAGGCAGGACAGTCTGTCTCTCTCTCTGGAAAAGCCACATGGAGCCACGCTGATGGCAGCCAGAGCCCTGGATATGCTTCCACCACCACTGGAGCCACAAGATTTTCCATCCACCAGCCTGTGAGCTT
>NW_022111321.1:11196186-11197906 GCF_000313985.2 Echinops telfairi
GGCAAATGTTTTGAGAATGATGAGGGCAGCAAATGTACATATGTGCTTGACAAAATGGATGGATGTATGGACTGTGATAAGAATTGTACGAGCCCCCAATAAAATAATTTTTTTTAAAAAAAGAGGAGGAGGAGGGGAGTAAGGGGGAACAGATGGCAATGAATGGCACATAACCACACACACCCCTCCAGGGGGGAGAACAACAGAAACTAGAGGGGAAGGGAGACAGGGGTCAATGTGAAATATGAAAATAATAATTTATAATATATCAAAGGGCTACAAGGGGAGGGGGTTATAAAAGAGGAGCTGATCCCAAGGTCTCAATTGAAAGTAAATGCCTAGAAATGAACGATGGCAATATATGTACAAATATGTCTGCTACAATTGATGTATGGATTGTAACAAGAGTTGTAAGAGCACCCAATAAAATGATCTTAAAATTAAAAAAAAAAAATGTTAAGCCCTGCCCTTTTCTGACAATAACCTCTCTCACCCATGTATTGGCCTAAATCCTATACCCTGAAGGAAACATTTTTCTTCTCGATGGCCCAACAGGTGCAGGAGGTCCCCAGCTCTTCTCAGGGAAGAGCCTTGCCTCCGTTCTCTGCAGATACAGGTGCGATAACTAAAGGGCCTTGACACATATCATGATCAATAAATCTTCTATACATTGGGCTCCTGGGGGGAGGTAAATTTTGGGGAAAACAATTTTAATAACTTTCTCAGAAAAATCTGTCTTGTCAAGTGTCCTGTGACTATACTGTCTTTAACTGAAGAATGCTTAGATGTATATGATTTAACTTTAACCAATCACGGATCGCACTATCAATATATTAACTACCGGAATCCACTAGCTGGAGCCCTGGTGAAGCTGTGGTTATGCATTGGGCTGTGATCCCCATCATCACCAGTTCAAAACCACCAGCTACTTGTTTTAACAGTTACAGTGTCAAAAATTCACAGGGGCAGTTCTACCCTGTCTCATAGGGTTACTATGAGTTGGCACCAATTCGAGGGCAGTGACAACCCACAAAGTCCCCAAGCTCCCCAAGCTCCTCTGGTTGTCTGTCATCCCAGCACCATTTTGTAGCTTCAGGTTCCTCTTTGACTGGCTAGGTTCATTGACCTCTTCCTTGTTCATTACCGTGACTGTGGTAGGCCATGCTGACTAGAAAAACAAACCCAGAAAGACCTTTCTATTAAGAAGTAACTATATGTCAAGAGAACAGCCCCGCCCAGTCCAATTCAAGTACTTAAGACCCTCCTCAGATGCATGCAATCATAAGCAATGGTGCAGTACCCAGGAAGATCATAGGCCAGTGGGTGCAAGTTTGTGTGACTCCTACAGCAGTGGCTCTGGCACCCATCAGTCAACCCTCACGAACATGAAGGCACAGACAGAAGCGGAGGTTCCCAGGACTCTCCCTCTGACAGGACCACACCCACAAGGCGTCCCCATCAGGCTGTGACCTGATTAACAGACTAAACTCCACCCCTACACTTTACATCGCTTCAAGTTGACATGAAATGATGTAACTGCCGCAGGGGCCATTTTTATTCTCTAGATTTGGACATTTCCTTGGTTCTCTACTCTTTCAATAAATCTTTTCTTATTTATGGACTTTTATGGATTATAAGTCTTCACTTTAGAACAGGGCCGTGGTCTCCCAAACTTGAGAGCCTTCAGAATAGTCATTTTACCCAGGGACCCTAACCCTAA
>NW_022111321.1:11198006-11200322 GCF_000313985.2 Echinops telfairi
AATCCTTGTAATTCCCATTCTTTGCCTCATAAATGATTATCAGAACTATTTTGTCCCTACTGGTCAATCTGTTAACCAAAATTTCACTAAACTTCACCACCTTCAAAGTACTCTGCATTACACTTACTACATTTGTCAAATCTGCAATTTCATTCTTGGAAACAATTTTCAAAGTTATCTGTTTGGATGGCTGACAGCACCTCCCTCATTTTTTACTTCATCTCTTCAATGTCATCCAATAACTGTCCTTTCATGACCCTTTTCATTAAGGAAACAAAAAGAAGTTGCATGGAGTAAGATCAGGTGAGAAAGGTGCATGGGTGAAAGATAGGCATACTGTGTTTTGCAAATAAACTGGTGCACTGAGATGGCTGTGTGAGCAGGTGCATTGTCATGGTGGTAAAACCAGTCCCCCATCTGCCATAAATCAGGTCTTTTTTGTCACACGCTGTTACACAATCTTTTCAGAACCTCTAAATAGAAAGCTTGATTAACTGTCTGACCTGATGGAACAAACTCCAAATGTACTATGAGTCAACATTTTTGTCCATTCAGGAAGTTGACGGATGTCCAGAATGAGATCTATCATCAATCGATATTTCACCTTTTTTTGACATGAGAAAAACACACGTACACTTGAGTTTTTCCCATAGCGCTGTCCTTGTAAGCTGTGTTGAACATCACAACCGTTTCTGCGGCATTTTTCCTGAGTAGGAAACAAAATTTCACAGCCACATGCTGTTCGCTTAAATTGGCCATTACAAAAAATGAGGTTCAAGCAAAACTGCTTTTACAAAAAAATTCACTCTGACAGGAGAGAACCTTCCCAGGAGATGCCACTGGGTGCACTAACTCAGAGCAAATTGCTCGATGCTCACTCATCTAACAGGAAAAATGGTACTCTGAAACCTCCCTCCACCAAGAGCAATTCTGGGTTTTGTTTTTGTGGGGGGTTCTGGGGGGGGGGTGTTACCCCCTCATATGTACAACAGAACAAACCACTGCTCAATCCTGTGTCATAATCACAATTGCTGTTACATTGGAGCCCATTGTCACAGTCACTATCTGTGACATCTGATAAGGTGGGACCATGAGAATTGGATGTGTGAAAAAGTAAGCGAGAGCACTGGTCACTTATTCCATCCTTCTGGGTCTAAGAAAGCCGTCTCGAAGCAGGAAAGAGAGACTACCAAGAAGAGCCAACAGCAAATCATGTAACAGATCCCTGTATGAAGGGGGGAGGCAGAAGATGAGTCCCACCAAGGCAGAGCAGAGGAGCCTGGCCACTGAGACCAGGAGGTGGTGAGGGAGAGCAACGGGCAGGCTTCCTGGCCCATGATGGTGGAGAACAAAGGACTTCATGACTGAGAGGCTAAAGACAAAAGAGAGAGACTGGTTGCTGGATGAAAAGAGGTGCTATTTTGGAACAAAGACTGTATCTTTAATGTTTTCTGATTCTGCCTCGTGGTAACATGTTTAATTCCATAACCTGAACTCATAGACAGTGAGTTATTGTGGAGTATTATAATCAGGAGTATTGTCTGTGAGTGCCGTGTGGCTATTACAACATTGTTGAACCTAGCAGAGAAATCGAGTGTCTTGGTGACAATGATCAGTGTCAGACTAGGGTAAAAGAAGGTGAGAGAGTGAGGTATGTCTGACCTCTGCCTTGTGACAATCAGTCTTTGCTTGGTGTTGGGATCATCTCCCCCTAATGAAGCCAGAGAAGAGCAGACAAAGCCCTAAAGCCATTTATCCAATGTCCAACTGCTATTTCCCCCCAGATCCTCTAAGAGATTCTCGAAAGGGATCTTACCTACACCTGGACATAGCAATCTCTGGCAAACAAACACTGAAAGCATTAAGAGTTCTCAGACAAAAAACATACAAGACTTAATAAATGCTTTAAAGAGTCACACTGAAACATGGGTCTCAAAATTCAAGAGTTCTTATCTCCCAGGGTCAACCAAATCATAAAACAAACTCACTGCCATTGAGTCAATGCTGACTCATAGTGACCTCCTGTCTCACTCGGAGCTGCTGGTTGTTTTGAACTGCCGACCATGTGGATAGCAGCCCAACTCATTACTACTATACCACCAGAGCTCCCCTAGGGTAAACAGGGTCTCCGAAGATCATGTAGCATAAATGGTGCCTGTTCCAGTCTTTGACTTGCCGGAGCCCTACCAGGAAAGATAGTCTGGGGTCCCATTCTCATCACCTTATATGCTAGGAGAAAAAAAGAATTCCAAATTCAAACATATTCTATGTATCTCTTAAGCCTTAAACAGGGCAAGGGTAAACATCTCAAATGAA
>NW_022111321.1:11201451-11202923 GCF_000313985.2 Echinops telfairi
ATCTTGCAAGCTGAAGCAGGGAACTGCTAAGGCAGCTGCACCCTGGTGCGACCATCACAAAGCAAGAGACCTGAGAACTAGAAAGGTGAGGCTCACCACCCAATTATCCCTCCGCCTTTCAATTAGCCCCACATGTGATTATCGGCAAGGTTGGCACAATTAACTATCTTAATCTTGGCCACCATTATTCTGTCCGTTGAAGTGTGCGATGATGCTGAACAAGTGTCAGTGGTACTTCCTGACTAAGAGTAAGAAGAAAGGCCTGGTAATCAACTTCCAATGTCAGCTTGTGTGAACTCTATGGATCACAATGGTCTCATCCCCAACCAATCATGGGGCTAGCACAGGAATGGGCAGCATTTTCTTCCATTGTGCATGCAGTCTCCATGACTCAAGGGCCAACTCAATGCCAGCTAACAACACGAGAAGTTTGCATATCTCACGGTCAACACTCTCCCGATTGCAATAGAAGCCCCTGCAATTGCAGTCAGTCATCCTGCTGCCTACCCCCTTATTGCAATGATCCTTTAGAAAAATTGCTCCTTCCTAAACTCAGGTTTGTTTTTCAGTTAACATGACACCCTAAATAAAGCCAAGGTTCTGTTGCAATGGAGGAGAGAGAGACTGGATATTTGATAAGTGTTGTTAGACAGGGTTCTCTAGAGAAACAAAACCAGAACGCTAATAATTTTAGATAGATAGGTAGATAGGTAGATAGATAGATAACATAAGAAATAAACAGTTAATTAAATTATAAAGCAGTACAAATGGCTCAGTGCAACTCACTCTGTGAGACAGCTGTGAGACACTGGCAGTCCTTTAAGTCTTGAGGGTCACTAGGTAGTCCTCTGTAGAGCAGTTCAGGCTATCTGGGCACAGGCAGCACACAGCAAGGCAGGTCATCAACAGTCAGCCAGATGACAGGGTCCGACAGGCCCCAGCTCAAGAGATGTAAATTCCAATGATGTGGTGAAGCAGGTCTTGAAGGAAACTCAAATTACAGCAACACAGTCCATGGGTTAGGTGTCCCACAGGTAATGTGGCTTGCAAATGGAGGCACAGAACAAGCAAGGCAGCCGCACACTGGTCCGATGATCAAAGAGCAAGAGACAAGAAAGGCGAGTCTCGCTGAGCTATTTATCTCTCCGCCCTTCAATTAATCCCACATGTGTTTATCAGCTCCACCCTTCAATTAATCCCACATGTGTTTATCGGCCAGGTTGGCACAATAAACTAACTACCTCAATAACAAATCAATGCTGCCTCCTCTTCCAACTCATTCTCAGAAAATAATTTAATTTAATCATCAGGTACTAGGCTGTAGGCCTTTTCTGAGTCAAGGCCCTGAAATATTGCAAGTTAATCTGCCAAACCCCAAGCTTGACCTAAACAACTTTGCTGGGCAACCTTTCAGGAATCCACATCACAGCTCTAGGCACTCACAGCCAAGGACACCATGGAAGACAACCAGC
>NW_022111321.1:11205576-11216611 GCF_000313985.2 Echinops telfairi
CTTGTTTTTTGTTTTCTTTCTGTTTTTCTGTTTGTTTACTAGTCTGTTGCTGATATTGACGTAGCTGGTCTTAGAGGGTTTTGATTATGTCATATTATGGCCACCAAAGTAAACCTGAGTCATGCATACCCCATGGGCATGCAGTGGGATTCTGGGCCCCGACTTAACTCTAGTCCCAATCCAAAAACAGTTAACTCTGATAACATGACCCTGCTCAATACTCACCTTCATGAAATGATCATTGAAGGTAAGGGTGCTACAGCAAAGAGTGGTGAAGAAAGTAGATGGTGCCCAGCTATCAATCAGAATAATGCCTGGAATCTTAACGGCTTGTGTTCAAACAAGCAGCCCTCTAAGGGAGGAATCAAGTACGTCCACATGGGAGAAGCACACTAGCTTTTGTGATCCAAAGATAACAATAACAAAATTCAAATATGATGAAGGGAAAAGTATCAGAGTTGTGGCAGTTACATAATCTCCCGCCAACTTCAGCAAAGGAGTGAAGTGTAATCTGTCAATTAGGTCACAGCCTATGATATCTCTGGGTGGGCATGGTCTTCTCCTAAGAATTCTGGGAATTCCTGTCTTCCTCCCTGGAGGCGGGACACACACTTTCTCTGCTTCACACTCTGTTGAAAAGCCACATCAAGTTATGCAGATGGCAGCCAGAGCCCTGGAGCTAGAGGAGCCACATGAAAAGCCAGCGCTGAGATGCTTCCACAAGATTTTCACCCACTGTCCTGTGATCTTCCTGCTTTTGGCATCATTGCATGTGCTGTGTGAATCTGTAGAAGAATTTATAGACTAGTATCGGACATATGGGATCATATCAGACTTATGGGCTTGATCTGGACTGGGCCAGGATGTTTTCTTAATATACAATCACTCTTGGGTATAAAACTCTCTCTTATACATATATGAGTGTCTCTGGATTTGTTTCTCTAGTCAACCCAGACTAACACAAGAGCTAGTTATAAACACCCAATTTGTAGAAGGCTATGGAGGACAATGGGATTCCAAAACCCATCTGTACAGTAACTAGTTAGATTAAGCCACTTGGACTGTACTTTCAATATTCTCCACCAGCACCATTTGCATTGAAGAATCAAATGCATTGATTCTTCTTCAACTTTCCTTATTCAATGTCCAACATTCACATGCACATGACACTCCAATCTCACTACCGTCAAGTCGAGGCCAACAGATAGCAACTCTATGGGACAGGGTAGAACTGTATCTCTCTACAAGCGTAGAAAGCCCCACATTTCTCCCTTGAAGCAGCTGGTGGTTTCGAACTGCTGACGAGTTAGCAGCCAAATGCCTAACCACTATGCCACCAGGGATCCTCATATGTACATGAGGTGATTGAAAATGTCATGGCTTCAATGTTGAAACATACAACTTTCCTCTAGTTCCTAAATGCTTCCTCCCCCACCCCTCACCCCGGACTATCATGATCCCAATTCTACCTTACAAATCTGGCTAGACCAGAGGATGTACACTGGTACAGATAGGAACTGGAAACACAGGGAATCCAGACAGATCCTTTCAGGACCAGTGGTGTGAGTGGCGATACTGGGAGGGTAGAGGGAGGGTGGTTTGGAAAGGGGGAATAGATTACAAGGATCTACATGTGACCTCCTCCCTGGGGTACAGACAACAGAAGAGTGGGTGAGGGAGACATTGGACAGGGCAAGAATGACAAAATAATAATTTATAAATTATCAAGGGCTCATGAGGGGGGCGCGGGGAGGCAGGGGAAAAAATGAGGAACTGATGCCAGGGGTTAGGTGGAGAGCAAATGTTTTGAGAATGATGAGGGCAATGAATGTACAAATGTGCTTTACACAATTGATGTATGTATGGATTGTGATCAGAGTTGTATGAGCCCCTAATAAAATAATTTTAGAAAAGAAAACATCATGGCTTGGATGAGGCACATTTAGTCTTCAAAGTAACAACCTTGCTTCACAACACTTTAAGGAGGTCGTACGTAGCAGATTTACCCAATGCAATGTGCTGTTTGACTTCTTGCTTGCTGCTCCATGAACACTGATTGTGGATCCAAGCAGTACGAAATCTCTGACAACTTCCACCTTTTCTGTTTTTCATGATGTTAGCTATTGGTCCAGTTGTGAGGATTTGGGTTCATTCTACATTGAGTTGTAATCCTACTGAAGGCTGCAGTCCATGTGCTTCAAGTCCTCCTCACGTTCAGCAGGCAAGGTTGTGTCATCTGCACATCTCGGGTTTTAATTGTCTTATCCCAAGGCAGCATTCTTCTTCAAAAAACCAACTTCTCTAATTATTTGCTCAAATTATTCCTGTAGTCTTTTTAAAAACAAATAGTAAAAATATATAAATAAATAAAATAAAAACACAGAGTTTAGCTTAAGTAGTTTGAAATAAATGTCTGCTTTGAGCCTTGTCTTTTAATCACTATATAGGATCAAAAAGACAATGGTAACTCAAAAAGAGATACTAGAAGAACTGTGGGGGTCAGTGGGTTCATGTTAATGGAGATAAAGGAGTGTGAGAATGGTGGCACAACTTGACTATAATCAATGTGCCTGAAGTATGCATATAGAAACTGTGGAATTCGTGTATTTGTGTATTTTCTCAACACCACAAAATAAATCTGAAATATTTTAATGATTGTGGCATGGTAGTCCTCTGCCAATGTCTCCAAGAAATAATGACTGAAAACTTTTCAAATTTGATGAAAGATTCTGAGATCCATGTGGTAAAATACATAGCTGGAGAATTTTACTCCTTGAAGAACGTCAGAACTGGACAGTGTCAAGACAGCTGGGCATTCTTAAATCCTGGGAGCCCAGCAAAGCCCAAGTTGACTATTTGCCATACACCCAGGAGAAGCCATTCTCTTAGGATGAGAGATAGAAATGCCATGGACCCTGAATAGAGAGTCTCCTGTCAGGCTGACAGGAGGTGAGGCCCAAGGAGCTGAGCATCTAAGAAGAGACTGCTCACCTAGAACCACTGACATGGACCCAGGAAGAACAACAGGGAAGAGCAGAAATGAAGGAAAACTCAAAAGGCCTTGGGAAGGTTGGGAAGACCAGAGCAAAAATTACTTCAGTGCAGCACAACAGCCGTTCCACAGCTGGCAGTTGTTCCGTGCTGTGTGGATCTTTGTTTGTTTCGGTTGAACTTGAAGAAATGATCTGTTTCTTTGGTTGTTAAAAGTATACACAGCAAACATACACCAATTTAGTAATTTCTACGTTTACATCACCAGTTGAGTTGCTTTGGTCAATTTGAGACCATACAGATAGGTCTTTAAAAGAGCACAATGCTCAAGACAGACATTCGCTGCTAACTAAGCAAAACTATTGTTTGGTTTAAAGAAGATTGAAGGGATAATTTTTGGTTTCAGGTTTAATTATTATCTCAGGGTAACAGTTTCAGGAATTGGTCTAGCCTCCTTTGCACCAGAAAGTCTAGTTCCTATTACATAGGAAGTTAAGATTCTGCTCCACATTTTTTCCCTTTTGATCAGATTATTGTATAGATTTTGATTAAAATTTTCAGTAATGGTAGTTGGGCACCATCCAGTTCTTCTGATCTCTGATCTCATTGCAAAGAAGGCACTTACTTATAGTGCCTTGACCTGTGAATGTAATACAATGTTACTATCATATCTAATGTAAAGTAGTGCCATCACTTTCCAAAATGTTGTCTAATGCAATGTAATCAGCCAATTGAGGTAATAGCAGTTTAGGGTGGAGCCTACACCTAATTACTTCTGAGTTACAAAAAAAGAGCAGATTTGACACAGAAGGTGCACTCATACAGGAAGATAGGCAACATGTGAGGATCATTTCCAAGCCAAGTCAACGATGAGCATCTGGGACGGCCAACACGGAAGAATTAGCACAGCTGTCCTGTCCTGTTGGGTAGCTGTGTCAGCCTTGACTCGATGGCAGTGAGAAGTAGGGAAAGTGACTCTGATTTGGAGTATTAACCTACAACACTGTCAAAAAACACAAGTAAACCTCTGTTGTTAAATGTCACCCACTTGTGGTATTTCTATAACAGAAGCACTTGCAAACTAAGTGGGCAAATGTTTTCTGCAAAGAGTCAGATAGTGAATGTTTTAGGCTTTGTGGGCCACCTAAAGATCTCTGGCATACTCTTCTCTTCTCTCTCCTATTGTAACCACTATGAGAAATGCAAAAGTGATTCCTGTACTTAGTTGAGGGATGTGCAGACACAGGCCACAAGTTGTTTTGCCTTACACACCCCTGATAAAGATTAATAACACATTTAGCAAATGATGTTAAGGGGGAAAGGGTGATATATTGATGACAGGACACTGAACTTCTATTAAAGATGATAGAAAGACCTGGAAATGGATCATGATGAATATATTTAATGTCATGAAGTTGTTCATGGAGAAAACAATTCAAATGGCAAATCTTTTAGTACATATAGATTCACTATAATAAAACAAGAAGTGTTTTCTTAAACTGACCTATGAGGGGGTGCCCAAGAAAACCCGGAGTTTGGGGGGGGGATGTTAATCTGGGTGAACTAGGGAAACAAATCCACAGAAACCCACATATGTGTAAGAGAGAGTTTTATATAAAGGGTAAGTGTACATTCAGAAAGTATCCTAACCGAGTACTGTCCAAGCCCATAAGTCCAACATTAACCCATATGCCTGACACCGATCTACAAAGTCCTCCTCACAAAAGACACACAATGACGCTGACTGCAGGAGGAAAGCCGAATCAGTGAATGTGTAAGCATCTCAGCACTGGCAGGGGTCTCCACACGGCTGCTCCACGGCTGCATCGGGGTAGGTCCATGTGGCTTCTCCTTGGGGATGTCTTGCAGGAAGTGAGCCTTGCTAGCTGAAGCAGGGAACTGGCTAAGGCAGCTCCACCCTGGTCCAACCATCAGAAAGCAAGAGACCTGAGAACTAGAAAGGTGAAGCTCACAGAGCCATTTATCTCTCCACCCTTCAATTAATCTCACATGTGTTTATCGGCCAGGTTGGCACAATAAACCTTAACTATCTCAGGGGGTTTCAAAGGTATACATTTTAATTTTTTATTTTTATTTTTTTACAAAACAACCTTATCACCTTCAAAGTACTGTGCATTACACTTACTACGTTTGTCAAATCTGCGATTCCATTCTTGGAAACATTTTCAAACTCATCTGTATGGATGGTTGACAGCACCGCCCTCATTTTTTTCTTCACCACCGCTTCTATGTCATCAAATTGCTGTTCTTTCATGTCCCTCTGCATTTGAGGAAGCAAAAAGACATCACATGGAGTGAGGTGAGGTGAGAAAGGTATGTGGGGAAAGAGAGGCCTGCTGTTTTTCACCAAAAACCGGAGCACTGATAAGGGTGTGAGCAGGTACATTGTCGTGGTGGCAAAACAAGTCCCCCATCTGCCACAAATCAGGCCTTTTTTGTCACACACTGTTACACAATCTTTTCAGAACCTCTAAATCAGTGGTTCTCAACTTTCCTAATGGTTCCACAACCCTTTAATACAGTTCCTCATGTTGTGGTGACGCCCCAACCATAAAACTACTTTCGGTGCTACTTCATAACTGTAATTTTGCTACTGTTATAAATCGGACGACTCCAGTGAAAGGGTCATTCTACCCCAAAAAGGGTCGCGACCCACAGGTTGAGAACCGCTGCTCTAAATAGAAAGCTTGATGAACAGTCTAACCTGGTGGAACGAACTCCAAATGCACTACAAGCCAACATTTTTGTCTGTTTGGGAAATTGACAAACATCCAGAACAAGATTTATCATCAATCCACGTTTCACCTTTTTTGAAATGAGAAAACCACTCATACACTTGAGTTTTTCCGATAGTGCTGTCCTTGTAAGTTGTGTTCAACTTCACAACAGTTTTTGCAACATTTTTCCCAAACAGGAAATACAATTTCACAGCAGCACACTGTTCTCTTAAATTTCTCATCACAAAAAAAGAGGTTCGAGTAAAAACGCTTTTACAAAAAAATTCCCTGTGACCAGAAAGAACCTTCCCAGGCAACACCACTGGGTGCACTAACTCAGAGTGAGTTGCTTGATGCTCACCTAGCGGGCCGCCTAAGGGGAGAAGAGGTGGGGTGGGAGGGAAGGAGCAGTCTCCGTTTTGTTTTTGTTTTTTTTTGGGGGGGGGTACCACCTCATATGCACAATAGCTACATTGACAGCTCAAACATTAGAACAGTTGTGGGGATGGCACAGGACCCGGAAGTGTTTCGGTCTGCTGCGCATGGGGTCACTGTGAGTCGGAACTGACTCGCTGGCACCTAGCAAAACACTTGCTGTAAGATGTCCGCACAGTAGTTACGATGAAGGGTAAGTGCCAAGAAGGCAGGATGAGAGAAGCTTCCAAAACTGCTAGAAATGTCTGCTTCTCTTCCGGGAGCTGGTTACATGAATATATTTGATTATGGATAATTACTCTGCACACTGACGATATGTGAGTCTTCCTATATGTATATTGTACTTCAATTAAAATCAATAAAATTTGAAGCATTCTAATTCTAAATTCCTATCTTAAATGCCTGTTTGTTATAAAACTTAGCGGTACATCACAGTGTGAAATTAGGGGGTCATTAAAGATGTAGATTGAATATGTTATTCTCAAATTAAGTTTCTAGAAATATTGCAAAATATATGGGAAATTAAAGTTTTCATTATACTATTTGTTTTGCAAGACTGATTTTTCTGAAATATAAAATGGTTCAGGCCTTAGTAGAAAGTGGAATACCTTCAGTCTCATTTCCAGATGTTTAAAACATTAAGCTCTTAACTGCCACATAACAAGTATTTGATTTCTTGTCTACTTTTATAGAAAACAAAATGATTATTGATTATGCCAAGCATATAATATTAAAGCCAGTTAAGTGAAAATACCATTTTATCTTATTAATAACTTTGCTCATTTTTATTTCTCAAACCTTTTCTCGTTACACTTGTTTACTTGAACTGCAAACGTGAGTCCTGTGGACTTGTTATCCGTGCCTTGCATGGGAGCAGCTGCAGTGTGCCTGGTGACAAGTCTGGCCTGGGCAGAGTTAGAAGACAATACGCAATTATTGTAGGCTTTCTTTCTCCCATTTACCCTCAGACCTCTCACTATTTATAGTGTGAGGTTTTCAAAGCGATTTCTTTATATAATCTCTAAAATCCAGTTTCAGAACTTGCAAAAGAGTTGTATTGTCCTCACTTATAAGAGCATTTCTCGGGGGGAGAGAAGGAAAGAGGAAGAACTGATACCAAGGGCTCAAATGGAAAGTAAAAGTTTAAAATAATGATGGCAACATATGTACAAACAGTCTTGATACAACTGATGTATGGATTGTTATAAGAGCTGTAAGAGCCCCCAATAAAATGATCTTGGGAGGTGGGGGAGAACATTCATCATGACAGGGAAATTGGAACAAATAAATTGTAGCCCATGGTCAATCATCTATACGGTTGCACACAGCACACTTCACACAGGTGCTTCAGCATAATGGAAAGAGTTGAGGAGAGATTCTGACGCTGGTGACATAGTGGTTACACATTGAGCTGTGAACAGAAAGGTCATCAGTTCAAAACCATCAGCTGCTCCATGGGAGAATGACAAGGCTTTCTACAGCTGTAAAAGCTACAATCTCAGAAACCCACAGGGCCAAGTAGGCCTTGTCCTATCGGGCCACTGCGTCAGAATAGACTGGATGGCAGTGAGAGAGGGGAGGGAAAACATAGAAGCGGTCTAACTACGGGTATTCAACAATAAAATTAGAATAATATATCGTACTACATTAAATCCATGTATAATATTTAGCACAGCATCAGGCAACAAATACACACTAAAGGTTAGCTATGTCAAAATATTCATAATTACATGTGTGTATTTTTTAAAGATTTGGATTTGCTCTTGACTTTATTCCTCCGTTCCAGACAGGTGTTATCAAATGTGCCCTTCAACAAGGTTTCATAAACCTACATCACTACAGAAAGAATGGATACATCTATCCCTATCTTCTGTACAGAAACTGAGCTATGGTTTTTCACATAAATGCTGATTTGACAAATTCATTATTAGATCTTATTTTTCATAATTATTGGGAAGATGTCATTTCATATATTTATTGACTCTATAGTCCATAAAGTACCTCATAAATTTGGTGGTATTTAATGATGTAATCATCCTCCATTTGGTGGTCTGATGTGGTCCTCATCCAGTTTCACATAATGCCAATTTTTGCACAACCGCCTGCTATTTGGAACTTGACCATGTCGTGAGATGAGCAGTAGGCCTGCTGGCGCAGCCGTTCTACTTGGGCTGAGATCTACATGGTCCTCAGTTTGAAGCCACCAGCAGGCCCACAGGAGAAAGAGGGGGCTTTGCACTCCCCCAAACAATCTGGTCGGGGGATCTCACAGGGGTCGCTGAGTCAGCATTGACTGGATGGCAATGCGTTTGTCATTAGTTTGGTTCTGCATGAATCGGAACAAGTTATTCAAGTGATGGTCTTCGATAGAAGTTATCTTCAGAATATGGGATTAACCACTTAGAATCAATCGTATAAACTCTCTTCAATCATCCTAACAATTTACTATGATACGTACTTCAAAGAAACAAAAAGTCAAGTTGTAATTCACTTAAAATAAACTTTATTGCATACTGTTAATATGGGTAGTAGCAAAAACCACACAGTAAATGTGCTTTGTCTTATAAAACTATAAATTTAAAAGATTTTAATTTGAATATAACACCTGTATTCCATCTATAGTTTAAGTATTGGACAATATGTTTGAAAAAGTAAATAAAAAGGGAAATAAACTATGTAGAGTCTTTTACACATGATCAAAAGTAATTGTGGAATTTTCACTTTAGTTTTAGATGAGATTACTTAAAATATGGATTTTAAACTCTTCTAATTTTCATAGAGACAGATTTAATCTTGACAGGTGAGTTATTTTTGGTCCATGTACCCCACTGAATTCCAGTTCCTTGTAACTTTCTGGGGAAGTGGTGAATGCCGTTCAGGTTCGCTAGGCCACACCGGCTGAACCACCAGCCAGTGTTGTTATTGAAGTGACTGCAGCTCTTTACAGACTGACCATGGACCAGGCACGCAGGACGACAGCCATCATTATCAACATCTGATGTGCTGAAAGGCATTGCATTTTGATTATCTTCCTTCCGGAGGCCCCGGAATGCATCACCTGCATGAAGTAGATCTTTTTTTAATAATTGTATTTGGAGGCACTTTCACTTTTTAGACTATCAGCCAATTGTGCAAAATCATTCCATCTAAAAATAAAATGTTAGCTATTTTTCTACTGTTTATCATATTAAAATACTTACAATATATTAAAATTCAGTGATATTTTCCTCAATGTGATAAGCATCATTTAAGAGGGCATTTGATATTCAATATCAACTATACATGGAAGTAGACCAAATCAAATGGTGTAGGCCAAAAATAAGGCGGTATATGCCTGTCCGGTTTCACAGAAGAGTAATAATTTATATTTAGATCAATTAATTGACTTAATTTACTAGATAATTAAATTAATTTATATTGATGATTTTAAAACATAAAATCCCTCACACCTAATAGGTTTTCCCCCACATAGAATGGTATAGAGAAAAATAAAATGTCCACCTTTGAGAAACTTAGGTTTATAGTTGTAAAGATGTTTTGTTTTCTTAAGGAGCCACCAAGTTCATATAAATATCCAATGCCTTCAAGAAAAATTCAACCACATCCTTGAAATGTGCCTTTTCTTTGTGGTTCTCCACTAATTGTTTAGCAATTAGAACAATACCATTTTTAAAGGGCTTACATTGAACAGTGTATGTACACTATCGCCTATGCCACTAAAACACGTCAAGGTTAAGTATCTAGCAGAGACAGTTGTTCAGTTTTGTTTTATAAAACTGTAATATTAGAAAACTTTAAACCAGTGGCTCTCAACCTTCTTAATGCCACCACGACCCATTAATACAGTTCCTCATGTTGTGGTGATCGCCCAACCATAAAATTATTTTCGTTGCTACTTCATAACTGTAATTTTGCTACTGTTATGAATCGGGCAACCTCTGTGAAAGGGTCATCTGACCCCCAAAGGGGTCGTGACCCACAGGTTGAGAACCACTGATCTAACCCCATTTTTAAAAAATGTTTTATCCCCATGGCCGTGTATTCAGACTCATGGCAATCCTATCTCGAGTCTCTAAGACTGTACGCCTTGATAGGAGCAGATTTGCCACATCCTTCTCCCACAGGGCAACTGGTAGATTTGAACCACCAATCTTAGCCCAATGCCTGACCTATACCCCCTCTAGGGCTCCCTAATAAAGTCATAGCATCTAAATTGCACCTATAGTCAAATTTCATCTAATATGTGTGAAATACTACTGAGAAGAAGAAGCTATATAAAACTTAAGAGAAACCCAAGCCCATGTTTGTCTCACTGTGTTTCTAAGTGCTCGCCATCTCTTGAGTTATATCTTTGAAGTCCCTGAGCTCAAAGTCAAATGTGCAGCCTAACTTTACCACACACGTGATCACTTTTAACCCTCTGGTTCTGTCTGTTTCTATCCTTAAATTCCACTAATTCTTCTTTCTCTACTTGTTTTGATCATATTAGGTGATCAACAATGAAAGTTTTTTCTCAGCCTTGTGGAAATGTAGACTAGGCCATTGCAAATTGTATCTTTTCATTATGTTCAGTTGTAGAGAACCCCAAGGTAAACTTTCCCTAATACAGCATTAGGCTGTCCTTGATACATACTTTCAAAGGAGTGTGGTGGGGCACTGGTTTAAGCATCGAGCTGCTAATGCTAAGGTCAGCAGTTCAAACCCAACAGCCTCTCTGGGGAGGAAGAGGACATGATCTTCGGCCAAGATCTGCGTAGCCTCGCAGACCCTAGGCAGCAGTTCTACCCTGACCTATATTAGGGTCCCTGGGAGTCCAAATGGATTGGATGGCAGTGGGTTCAGGAGGGTTACAATTTCAGGGAGGAAGTATT
>NW_022111321.1:11217647-11219741 GCF_000313985.2 Echinops telfairi
TCATGGCGCTATCAGCTCTCATAAAGATTTTATAGCCTCAAAACCCAGTACACGGTCCCCACAACTCAATGGTAATAGGGTTTGCTTCAAAGTGAAAAAATTGGAGATCAGCTCAAATGTTTTATAACTTCTAAATGTGTTGCTCGGAACCTTCCACCCCCACCTCATAGATCACTTGCCAAAGAATCTATTGAGATTAAATATGGCACTTTGTAAAGATATAAAACTCCTCAAAAGCATGATAGAACAATGATCATCCAAAACCAAAACCAAGTTCACTGCCATAGACTCAATGTCAACTCATGGGGACCCTGTCAGGCAGGACAGAGCTGCCCCTATGCTTTCAGGGCAGTAGAAAGCCCTGTCTGTCTCCCGTGGAGGGGCTGGTGGTTTCAAACTGGTGACCTTTAGGATCACAGCCCAATGCTTAACCACTATGCCACCAGGCTTCTCACTATACTTATAGGGAGTTTCGAAACTCAAGATGGGCAATTTTCATAGTTCTGTTATCACATGTGTCATTGGTGTTGTTTTTAGGTGCCACTGAAGCATTCCTAGAAGCACAAAATCCTGCCTGGTCCTTCACCATTCTCACAACTATTGTGTGAGCTCATTGTTGCAGCCACTGCGTCCTATGGCAAGAGAACTTCATTATCTCTTCACCTAAAATCGAGTCATTGATATTTAAATCCTTTGGATAATTGTAGAAGGAAAAACGTACCAGCATTTCCTGAATACCGTCCTAAGTGCATTTTAAAAAATCTTGCTTCATCTTCTAGCCAAAAATTATCATATGATGCATATGCTAATGTGCCATCTTCAGATTCCAGAGCCACGGACAGCATGAAACTGGTATTTTTCTGATTCACAATAGAAAAAACCTTCTTCAGTCCTAACCAAAGTTCTCCTGCAAAAGAAGATCATTTAATACCAATTAAAATAGTCATTTATAATTGTGCTTGGTGTGGCTTACTGTTTCAATAACTCTGAAATGACTCATAAATAATTTGAAAAAAACTGGATGACTCTTACTCAAATTGTCAACATCTGTGTGATGTATTTAAAAGAAAGAAAAAAAAAACTGCTCCATCACAAGGCTAGGGATACCAGACGGTTTCATTTTTATCTCCACAAAGTTCATTTAGATTAAAAATTAAAACTCAAATTTCATCAGGAATGTGAATAAAAAGAACGTTGAAATTTTATGACAGTTAACAAAATCATGTGTACTAGTAAATGTAGGGATTAGACCTCCACATCGGCATATCCTAAAGCAACATTTGCTGAAAATGCTTAGTGGGCATGATTTTTTTTTTCCTGTCTGTCTTGAAGAATACTTCTTGAATGAATTTTTAATGGAGTTTGTTCATTGGCTTATGACTTATAAGCATCATGTGTCAACACTGGAGGAGACCATTGTTTAGTTCCTATTCCTACAAGTATGCTATGTATAAGGTGACATGTTCTCACTCAGACTACAGACTTCTTGCATGTACACTCCAGCCAATGGCGTTCCAGCTCTCTCCGACTCATGATGTCACACCTTAACTATATACACTCCTGTTCTGAGACTGAATTATGAAATTACTGGAAAAAGTAAGGATTTAATCAAAGTAAATTTCAAAGAACAGAAAATAGCGTGATGGAGATAAAACTCTTAAAACTATAGCTCTTCCCGGCTTCCAGACAGAGTGAAGGGACACAAGCACTTAGAATTGAAAACATCCTGAAAAAGTACAGGGAGAGAGGGAACCCAGTCAACCGGCTCCCTGATGGACTTGTCTCATCTCTCAGTCTTTAAAGGTTTCCATTGAAATGTCTTTGCCATCTCTCCCTTCTACCCCAGCCTGAAATTTAGGACTTAAAAATATGTTTTCCTTAATCCTCAACTTCATTATTTTTTAATATACCAAGAATAAAGCAGCCTTGGTTTATGTGGACCTAACTGAAAATCTTAGTCTTCAAAACACATCATTTCCCTCTTTAAATAAACAGAAACTAGGGCAATGAATGTACAAATGCGCTTTACACAATTGATGTATGTATGGATTGTGATAAGAGTTGTATGAGCCCCTAATAAAATGATTAAAAATA
>NW_022111321.1:11220597-11222621 GCF_000313985.2 Echinops telfairi
GTGAGGACTTACAATGTGACAGAACACTGCTGCGAGCACAGTAAACAAAAACAGAATTCACTCCCATTAAATCAATCCCAAACCTAATGACCCCTATAGAGACACTTGGATAAGTAGTGGAATGCTAACTGCAAAGTAACCAGTTCAAGCCCACCAGTCACTTTGCAAGTGGAAGACGAGGTCGTCTGCGACAGTAACAGTTGCAGTCTCTGAAACCCTACGTGCAGCCTCTACACGTCAGAATTGACTCGATGACAGTGGGTTGGGTTTGATTCATAGGGTTCACCATCCATTTCTAATAAATTTCCAGTTTAGATTTTTCACTCAAATTATTACATTTCAACAAATATATATAAAGAGCTGTATCCCAGCCAAATACCCAATAACAAAAGAGTTATTGACCCATATTTATATATTTATGAGAATTTAACCTGTTTTATTAGACATGTGATCACATGGTCCATAGTTTTCTCCTTTTTAGTAAAAAGAAAAATATAAAGAAAGGAGAAATATGGGTACATAAAATCTGACCTAAAAGATCACCAAATCCATCCAGATAGTCACACCATAACCTTTGGAAATCAATGGCTCCATCAATCCTCTTTTGTATCACAGTCCATCCACCTCTTCTGTAATCCATGTCACACATTACCTAAAATTGACACACACACAGAATATGATGGTATTTTTTCACGTCATACACATTATTCATTCAAGCATATTAAGAAGAGTTGTACAATCATTACAGAACATTTTTTACAATCAATTTCAGAACATTTTCTTCTCAAACTCATTGTTGTTAGCATGTTATTTCCCCCCTAACCTCCCCTGGTATGCCCTTTGGTAATTATTAATCCAGTAACTGTATCTATAGACTTACATATTCTGCATTTCATATATAGAAAATGATACAAAACACAAACAGGAAGCAAAAAATGACTAGAAAAAAAACTCAACAAAGAGAAAGCAGAAAATACTAAAAAGTGACATTTTTAAATGGATCAAAAGGGAGATCAAATGATAAGGTGCTACATTTCAACCTAACTACATCTGCCATAATTGACTTTACAGTGCTCTCTATCTGACAGCAAGGTCGTTCACATCCCTGGAAGGCTTAATTCATGTGGAGACCCGACAAGTGGGTTTGGGGCTCCCATTGTATCATAGCCTTCTGCAAATGGGGTATTCAGAGTTTAAGCTCTGATACTGTTCCCTCCTTCAGATTTGGATTTTATTATTTATAATCTTGGGATCACACAAGTTGGTGTTCTTCTTCCAAATAGACTTAATTGATGCCTCACTTAGATGGCTGCTTGTTTGAAGGAAAGATTTTAGACCCCAGACACTATTCTTTCTGATAGCTAGGAACCATCTGGTTTCTTTGCCACACTTTGCTATCGTACTCCTCTTCAGTGATCTCTTCATGAGTATCGAATCATGTCATAAGAACTAATTGTTCTGAGATTAGTGCAGTGGTTCTCAACCTTCCTAATGCCGTGACCCTTTAATACAGTTCCTCATGTTGTGGCGACCCCCCCAAACCATAAAATTGTTTTTGTTGCTCCTTCATAACTGTAATGTTGCTACTGTTATGAATTGAATGACCTCTGTAAAAGGGTCATTTAACACAGGTTGAGAACCGCTGGATTAGGGCTATAATTAAGCATGCATCTCAAATTCATTCATATATCTATGGTTTATATATGTCTTTGATTTACTTTAGAGACATCATTATCATTTTATAATAAAGAACATTATAAATCATCCAACTGGGGTCTAAGGTAATTCTGTTGATAATGGCATTAATTTAGCCAATGGTATAGAATTTAAAACACTCTGGTCGCTGAATACAAAATGGGTGCATAAGCAAATGTGGTGAAGAAGGCGGATGGTGCCCAGCTATTAAAAGATATAACATCTAGGGTCTTAAAGGCTTGAAGTTATACAAGCCGTCATTCAGCAGAGAAGCAACAAGTCCACATGGAAGAAGCACACTGCCGGTGCAATCATGAGGAGTCATAGGG
>NW_022111321.1:11228103-11228975 GCF_000313985.2 Echinops telfairi
CAGCTCCTTCTGGTTGGATGATATATAAGCCACTTGGTGTTTTGGTGACAGAGCCAATAGTATCTTTAATATCAGAGCAATCCAAACCTAGAAAAGTAAGATTAGTTATTCAGGATATGTCCAAATATATACTTGATCATTTTATAATAGAGAATTGACAGTGCTATCTGAAACCAGTATTACAATAGTTAATAACAATGTGATGGAATTCTTAAAAGTGAAAAATAATCTCAATGTTAGAAATCAAGGGAAACTACATGGAAGAGTAGAGGTTAATGGGTCTATGATGTAATAAACCCACATGAATAAAAACCATTTTTCATGATTAGTATTCTCTACTGTTTAAATGTTTCCACTGAGATCAGCACTTAACATATTTTAAAATTATAAATTATTTTTCCAATAAATACTGTCTTCTCAGGAATCTAGTTTATCTTAGTGGGCATGATGTGTTTAAGAAAGTTATACAAAAGAGGAGGAGGGATAAATGGATTAACTACTAGACACAGAGTTGACTACTCCACTTGAAAGTTTAGGGACTCCTGTGTGTTCTGAGACTGCGACTACCAATAGCTAAAGTGGAGGAAATCCCTTCACCAAAAAGAAATTATGCACAAGGTTATTCCCTGCTTTGTTTGCAACCACTAGAAGTGATTATGGATCCACCATAATCACTCTCCCCAAATCCTCCCACTCCTCAGGGACGGTAAACACAGGTAAATGAAGGTGCCTAATGCATTTTTGCTATAAGATACTTCTGTAGTATCTCTTATAAAGGAAATAAAGTAAGTTCAACCCTGACACCTGCAATCACCCAGTGTGGTAGTTACATAATCTGGTGTCAATTTGAGGATTAAGAGCATAGGGGTGTA
>NW_022111321.1:11230265-11234557 GCF_000313985.2 Echinops telfairi
GTTCTTATTAAAACTCATGCTCAGAGATAAGATAGAAATTCACATTGAAATACAGATCTAGGGTGAAATACCTGTTTTTTCATTACCAGACAAACATGAACACATTATTTAAACTTTCCGTGACTCATTTTCCTCATCTGATGATGATGATGATGATGATAGAAAATTCTTGTATTGCTCTTACTATTTATCAGGCACTGCTTTAAGAATTGTCATATGGGGTAGGTGCTGTCTGCTTATAAATGAGGAAATTAAGGCCAAAGAAACAGTGGATCAGGAATTTGAAGCTAAGCAGCCAGACATGAGAGTCCAGCTCTGTCTATTTTAATATCTGTCACTTAGCATGTTCTCTGTAATGGTCATTCTTATCTCGTTGTAAGGAAAAAGATAGATCATATTCAAGGGCTTCAACTGTATCTATTGCTTGAACTTTTTTATATTAACTTATAAATTATAAGGTTGATAGGACCTCTTCCTTTTTTTTAAGATCATTTTACTGGGGGCTCTTATAGCTCTTATAACTATATGTATATCAATTGTATCAAGCATATTTGTATATATGTTAGGACCGCTTTCTTGCAATCCCAAACCTAGAGATTACTACACTGTGTTTGCATATAAATTTTCAAATTTATTTCAGTCTTAAATCTCTTTTCTTTTTGAAATGCTATATCCAAGAGCAAGTGCTGGAATATTGTTTTCAATGTTTTTACTGGGGGAGGAACTCTGAAGCTTTATTCTCTCCTAACTTAATTATTCATAAAATATGAAGAGCACCTAGGCTACAGCTGCATAAAACAATGCTCTCAGAACAGTTTGGGCTATCTTTATACAGCCATGACATAGAAATGGTCAGGAAAGTTTCCCGATTTACAAAAGTACATATTGTCTGCAATTTAATCTGCTTAATGGCAGGTGTTAACTGACTACTCTGCTAGATAATAGTGAGCTATGGTAAAGTTATATATATATTTATATGCATATACATGTAATTTTTAAATGCAAACCTGCTTAGGAAAAAAGGAACCCCTTGTAATGCAGTGATTAAAGAGCTGGGATGCTAACCAAAAGGTTGTCAGTTCAAAGCCACCAACACCTCCTCCTGGAGAAAGCTATGGCAAGTCTCCTTCCTTAAGAAATGGACATTCTTGGAAACCTCGTGCCACAGTTCTACTCCAACCTTTAGGGTTTCAGTAAGCTGGAATTGACTTAGTGACAATGGGTTTGGGTTTGGATGTGAATTACTAGTTCAAGAAAATTTAAACAATAAAAGACCACTATTAAAAGACTGAAATACCAAGTTTCTCACCATGTGACTGAACTGGTCTATGAGGAAAAGGATCCAGCTGTTTTCTCAAAACGTCTGTAGTCAAAAGAAGCACTCGATTCATGAGCTCGTGAACCTAAATACATTTATATTTGAACAAACAATATTTAGCTGAATTCTGTAATACCCCTAAGCTTCTTATAAGGCCAGCTCTGAAATACATAACGCTGCACATTCTAAATTGAGCCTCTCACTGCTGTCACAAGTCACAGGAGCCAGAACGCAACATAAATCGCCAAGTTCAGCAGCGCCTACCTCCCTGAACCTCCTGTGCCTGCCCCTGTTTCTGCACCGGCTTGCTCTTGCAGCTCTCGCCGGAAACATTGCTGTAGTTTCTTATTGATCTCCCACCTCTGCCCGCCCCCAGTCATCCTCCACACCAGCTGCCCATCTGATCTTGTCATTTCACTATCTAGGTGGCTTTCAAGGTGTGGCATGATCTAGTTTTTGCCTGCTTCACTTTCTCTTACACATCTTGAGTCATGAACCACGCCAAAGCTGGCCTCCACCTTTGGCTAACCACAAATACCTCCCCTCTGACCCAACCTTTTTGTGGCCTTAGAAGCATTTATTCATCTTTCAGGACTCCACTCACAGACGTCCTCCTTTAAAGAGTCTTCTTAACTCGCTCGCTCTCCTGGACCCTCATTCTCGCAACATCTACTAGGACTTGTTCATTGCAGTAGTTTGTCTCTTTGCTCCCCTCAATTCTATATTCCATTTTAAATTTTATTTTTTGTTTCCCTGGGAGTTACCAGGGCACCTCTCACATAATAGGCACAAAGCAGATGTCTGTTAATATGATTACAAGAAAGAGTAAAAATGATTGTATCTTCAGCCAACTATATATATGTATACACATGCAGCAACGACAAAACACCAAAAACTCCATACCTGGTTAGATAAATAATCCAAGGAAGCTTGTTGCTCATCCATCAGACTTCTTAGCAGTTTTTTGGTACTTCGTGTGTAGGAAACCATAGAACTTTGCAAATTTCCTTAAACCATAATAAAAGTGGCTGCTAAATATAACATTATTATAGGAAACATTAAAATATAAAATTTCCCATGGGTCGTTTAAGTATATAAGCAACAATAACATGCATATATGTATGTTATGTATGTGCTCATATATACATATGTATATTATCTTGTGCATGTATATACATATGTATGTTCTCAGACTTACATATTCTAGTTAGTATATTTTTTCTCTAACTCAGAATTGGCCATTCATAACGTAATTATGCCTCCTAAAATATACATCTACACCTCACTGCCATAAAGTTGATTTTGACTCATAGCAACCCTGGAGTAGAGTACAACTATCCCTTTGGGTCCCTGAGGCTGTAAATCTTTACTGGGGTAGAAAGTCTTATCTTTCTCTGATGGAATGGCCAATGGGTTCGAACTGCTGACCTTGCAGCCATCAGTCCAATGTGAAACCAAGGTTCCTTTCCTAATAATATGGAATATTCAAAACAATGGAATATTTAATTACAATGGAGAGACAGCATTGTGAATATCAGTTCTCACTTTTTAAGATGAGATGTATGAACACTGGGGGTTCAGGACTTGGCAATTCTTACTATACAAGATAGTAAAAGGCAGTAATCCCATACCAGGGCAAGTTAATATTTAGAAATAATTCTTTGTACATATCTTTCTGCTAATAGTGTTTTTCATGTAAACAATTGCACTCACACACACCCACATAAACTCCAAATAGCCATCGAGTCGATTCTGACTCAGAGCAATGCTATGGAACAGAGTAGAATTGAGCTTTTGGGTTTCTGAGTCTGTAACTTGGTATAGAAGCGGACACCACATCTTTCTCAGATCAGAGCAGCTGGTAGGTTCAAACCACTGATGTTTGGGTTAGTAGGTAAGCACTTAAAAACTACACCGCCTGGGCTTCTTGCACGCGCGCACACACACACACACACACACAATAAACCTTATATTTTCTTTTTAACAAACTTTTATTTTAAAACATCTTGAAGTAATTTTGCTTCCAGAAGAGTTTTAAGAACAGCACAAAGATCTTGTTTTTCCAAAACAATTTGAGAGTTAGTTTTCATAAAGCCCCTTAATCCCTTGCTAATTCAGTGTATATTCCCCATACCAAAGACACTTTCTAAACTCAACTAGCCTTACTTGTTCAGACCCTATGAAAGTATGGCCAATTATACCAACGATATCCTGTACAACAAAAGCTCCCCAAACACCCGCTATCATCCGCCGATTTCAACATGGAGCTTTGGAAGCTGAAATCTTTACGGGACCAGATAGCCTCATCTTTCTCCCTCAGAGCTGCTAGTGGGTTTGAACCATAAACGGTGTGATTAACTTGAGACAGTACCACCAGAGCTCTTTTTATAACAAAAGACGCCATGTATAATTGCATGCATTGCCCTTTAATTTTTTTTTATTTATATAATCCCAAATTTTACTGTAGCGGTAAAGCACATGGATAGCTTTAAAATCTATTTTTCATCTACCTCGCCCAGTTTCATCTCTCTTTTTACTTCAGTCGCAATTTCTAATACCTTCTTCCTGGATTTCGATACCCGTGCTAATGGGCTTAAAGTTGTACTTGCTGGTCAGAGACATCTGAGGTTCTTGTATTACACACAGAATTAACTAGATTAAAGTGAACATTTTATACTTCTGACTCAAGAGTTACAGTTCTATGAGAAGTGAATCAGATCCTCACCAACTCCCCTTCTAATCTCCCTTTTCCATCCCTCACCCTGCATGCATTGAATTGTAGTCAAGTAATATGGCCCTTCTACCCATAGTTCCTCACATGCTGTATTATAACTCTGGGTGCTACACCTGTGATTATAATGAGGGTGTTCTGTAATATACTAATGGACAGGATTAGGGTGGGATTAAGACCTGACTTTAGGGAACCAATAGAAAGGTCTCGGGAGCCGGCCCCAATCCCAGCTACATGGATAGC
>NW_022111321.1:11235621-11247538 GCF_000313985.2 Echinops telfairi
TGACACAATTGCTGAAGGCCAAGAGAGTGCATAAGTAAAGGTGTTGTAGAAAGCTGGTGCTGCCCGGCTATCAAAAGATATATTGTCTGGGGTCTTAAAGGCTTCCCAGCCATCTAGCTGAGAAGCAACAAAGCCCACATGGAAGAAGCATACCAGCCTGTGTGATCACAAGGTGTGGATAGGATCAGGTATAGGCATCAAAGAACAAAAAGTCATGCCATTGTGAATGAGGGGGAGTGTGGAGTGGGACCCAAAGCCTATCTGTAGGCAACTAGACATCCACTAACAGAAGGGTCTTGGGGAAGAGATGAGCCAGTCAGGGTGCAGTGTAGCAACAAAACATACAACTTTCCTATAGTTCTTAAATGCGTATTTCCCCTCCCCCACCCTAACTATCATGATCCCAATTCTACCTTATAAGTCTGGCTAGACCAGAGGATGTACACTGGTACAGATAGCAACTGGAAACACAGGGAATCCAGGACAGATGAACCCCTCAGGACCAGTGGTGAGAATGGGGATACCAGAGGGTGGAGGGAAGGGGGGGCGGGTAGAAAGGGGGAACCGATCACAATGATCTATATATAACCCAGGGAGGGACAGACAACCGAAAAGTGGATGAAAGGAGACATGGATCAGACATGAAAAAAGCTCTTTCCCATCGTGCAAGATGACGGGTGAAAAGACTGAGAAGCAGCTGGACATCCAGGAGAAGCAGCAGCCCGAAGCCAAGAAAGCAGATGCCACTGGCCCAGTTAAGGCCAAGGGCCCAAAGCTCAAGAAGGGGAAGCCCCACTGCAGCGGAAACTCAGTCCTTGTCACAGGAACTGGCCTGTATTCCCGCTCCGCCATGACGATGTGGGTGGCTTTAGCCTTCACCATGGGGACCTTGTCCGTGCTGTCTGTGGCCGAGGACACGGTCATGGCAGGAGAGGGTACACAGGCCTCTCCTTCCTCCACCTTGGCGAGGTGCTGGTCCTAGCGCTCTGGAATCACGGGCTTCCAGGGGATGCTGCCCATGTCTGATGGAGGAGGAGGAGTCACGGGGGTAGCTGAACGCCGCGGTACATCCCGATGGGCAGGGACATTTTGCCTAGAGGCCCACTAGGCTCAAGAGCAGGCACTTCTGGGTGTCTCGAAGCCATTGAAAACACTGGGATCCAGATGCTTTTTCTGTATAGAATTCCAGAGCTGAGTCCCTGTCACGCACAGTGGAATGACGTGACGATTATGCTGACAGACAGGTATTAATGAGCCACCCGGTCCTGCTGCTGCATGTTAGCAAAGCTTCCCAGGAAGCGTCCATCTAGAGCTTCTAATGACAACAAGCAACCAGCATGTGCGCTGCCCGTCAGACTCCAGTCATTCTGCGGTCATTCTGCCGCCGCCACCATGGGGGACCCTGCGGCCAGAGCTCCAGCACTAAAGAGGCTCTGAGGACCCACGTCTCCCAAGACGCTGTGACACGGCCAGGACTCAAGCCATGGCGCGGACGACAGAGTGGGAGACCAGAAGGAAGGCCTAAGCCGCAGATCAAGGGACCTGGCCTTCTCTGGGGGTTTCTTTAGATGTTGAGACACAGTCAATTAATATGGCCCTTCTAGCCATAACTGCTTATGTAATATATCATAATTCTGGATTTTATACGTTTATGCCTCTAGAGAGCATTCTCTACTAACGGACATAAATAGGGTGAGATTAGACCTGATCTTAGGAGAGGGTGTGGATCAAGCCTTTGTTTCCTAGATGGCATTTTAAGACCCGGCTTTAGTACAGGGTATGAACCAAGCCACCCCCTTTGCTTTCTTGGATGTAGAGTAGCACCATCCGACAATTCTCACACATCAATCACCTCGTCTGGAAAACAAGGCCTGAGCTTTGGCGGAACCAAGACGACCTGCAGAGACTTGGGGACATTTTTAGCTGTGACTCACCTCTGCCTGACCTTCTGATTTGGGACGACCAGCAAGAAAGCACCCACCACTATGTGAAGAATTTCTTCTTCTTTTTTTTAAATTTGTGTAGCACTTTATTGTTTTCTTTATTTTTTTTCAATTAAAGATCATTTTATTTGGGGCTCTTGCAACTTGTATCAATCCGTACATCAATTGTATCAAACACATTTGTACATTTTGTTGCCACCATTCTTTTCTAGACATTTACTTTCTATTGAGCCCTTGATATCAGCTCCTATTTTTTCCCTCCCTCCCATCCCCACCCTCATCACCCCTTGATAATTATTATTATTTTCATATCTTATACCAAGTGCTGTTTCCCTTCTCCCATGGTTTCTGTTGTTCGTCCCCCTGGAGGGGGGTTATGTGTCAATCATTGCGAAAGGTTCCCTTCCTCCCTCCTCCCCTCACCTTCCCCCTACCCTTCCGTATCGCTATTCCCATTCTTGTTCCTGGATCCCGTGTGTCGTGAGCTCTTATCTCTTATCTGAACCTGTGCACATGTTCTGGTCTACCCCACAGTGAAAGGCAGCACTGGGGTCATGATAATGGGGGGTGAGGAAGCCTCAAAGAATCAGAGGAATATTGTGAGTTTCACTGGTGCTTTACTGTGCCCTGGTTGACTCCTCCCTTCCCTGTGACCCCTCTGTGAGGTGATGTCCCATTGTCTACAGATGGGCTTTGAGTCTCTGCTCCGACCTCCCTCTTTCTCAACAATATGGTTTTTTTGTTTGTTTGTTATGGGTCTTCTGATACCTGTTATCCGGTCCCAATGACACCTCAGAATTGCACAGGCTGGTGTGTTTCTTCCATGTGGGCTTCTTGCTTCTCTGCTAGATAGCCACTTGTTTAACTTCAAGCCTTTATGATCCCAGATGGTATATCTTTTGATAGCTGGGCACCATCTGATTTCTTCACATTTGCTTATGCACCCATTTTGTCTTCAGTATTGTCAGAAGGGTGAGCATCACTGAATACCAGGTTGTTAGAACAAAGTTTTCTGCATTGAAGGAGGGTTTGTGCAGAGGCCCAAAGTCCATCCAGTACCTCAGTGTATTGCCATAAAAATATATGCACATAGGCCAATACCTCTATTTTTATGAATTAATGTATTTACATATGTACACACCTATGCCTACACCTCTATCGATAACTTTGCTTCCTAGATCATTTTTCTGTTTCCTTTTTACCTTCCTCCTGCCCTACCATCACACTTGCCCTGTTTCTGTGGAACATTGCAGAAAATCCCATGCCCAGGGGTGTGACAGGATATACCTGAGAAGAGCAGGGCAGTGGGGGGAGAGAGCAGAAAAACATCTTGAAAGAGCTGGCCATTTGGGATATCTTCAATCTCCAATGCCATGGGACTAGTCTGGTATTAATTCTACTAAAAGAAATTATTGCCACAGTCACTGTACTTGTAGACCATGAAAATTATTGTGATGTTACCAAAGAGTTTTAAACCCAAAGCAAGAGTTTCAAACGTTTTCTTTTCTATGCTTTGCAACAACCATAAGTCAAAGAAGCCCTGATGGTGCGACGGTCTGGTGCTCAGCTGCTAACAGAATGATCGGTGATTCCAACCCAGCAGTCACTCCATTGAGGAAAAGACCTACTGATGTGATCTGTAAAGATTACAGACTCGGAAACCCACAGGGCAGTTCTCCTCTGTCCTATAGGGCTGCTCTGAGTCAGCATTGGCTCAGCAGCACACAACACCCATAAATCAGCTGTGAATCAGCTACATCTATTCCAACAGTTGCTTTATGGGAATGTAGTGGTTTTCAGTGTCTCTTCATACTAATATGAAGCGTGCCAGTGGTTCAGATCAAAACAAGAACATAGTCCTACTGTCAGTTGTTACAACACAAATACCAGTGTCCTTTGGTTTTTTCCCCCTCTGTGATCAATTGATGCCACAAGACTATACACAGGAAGGATTCATCAATTTGGCAAATACTAAGTACCTACTATGTGCCAAAGGACCCCTGGTGGCATAGTGGTTATGTGTTGGGTGGCTAACTGTAAGGGAAGTAAAACTTAGCTTTCTCCTCCAGTAAACAGTTCCAGCCTCAGAACCCACTGGGCAGTTCTACCCTGTCCTGTAGGATCCCGGGGAGTTGGCATCGACTCGATGGTCGTGAGTTTGGTTTTAATTTTTACCTATGTGCCAAAGGCATAAAGCCTCTGGACTAGGCTGATAAAAATGCAGATACAATCACCCGGAGACCTTTATGGAAAATAGTCTGACAATTCCTCAAAAAACTGGAGGTAGAGCTGTCATGGGACCCACTCCTATGTCTACACCCTAGGAAACCAATGGAAGGGACACAACCAGATATGTGCACATCATAATTGTAAAGGCATATGATTTATTCTTTCATGAGTAGGCAAGGGAAAATATAACTTGTCTAGGCCTTTTCAATTTTTTTCTTTGGATGAAGGTTTGCAAAGCTTAGGTCCTCATTCAACAACTTACACACAAGCTGTTCAGTAATAACTGATTAATTCTACACAATGAATGAATACTTTTGAGTTCTCTTCTAGTTGTTCCGTTTCCATTCATCTAGTTTCCCTGCCCCCTTACATACTCATCTTTGTTTTAAGTAATTGTTGACTGTGTGGTCTCATATAGATAATAAATCATATACTTTTAAAATTATGGTTATTTTTAATACTTACTACACATGAAATGTTTTTCTTCTCGTGTTCTTTTATGCTTAACATCGTTTGATTCCTCACAGTGCTTTTTATAAAGAGAGCCATTGCTTTCACTTTCATCTTTGGCATTAAATTCATCCTTTACAATGTTGACAGATGAAGAATCCTTTATATCAGGGGGAGGGGGGGAAATATATATATATATATATATAGTGATCCAAAACAACAAGAAGACTGAGGGGAAAAAAGGTAATGTTTCAGGACATAAGGATAATTCTTTTTTTTAATTTCTGGACTGATTAATTGAAACTTTTACAGATAAATCTTCCAACAAGTGGAAATAATAAGAACAAATTAATCCAATACTACCACTCTCCTTTTCTCTTCTTGAATTCCAAGAGGACTTCTTTAATTTTTTCATAATTATGATCTATGAGCTTAAACTTAAGCTTTTTTACATTTCTGCTTTTGATGTGTTGTTGAACCCTCTCTCTTCCAGAAATCTTGTAATTTGAAACTTTTTTAAAAAAATAGTTCTAAATATTTCTATGAGAATCATGCAACAATTCTATGCCAAATAGACTTTCTACCATCCATTATTAGGAACAGGGAGGAAATATGGAGAAGGCATGTCTCTTTTATTTAAGTTTGAAAAATAAAGTACTTATAAACTTGAAAGAATGCACGATAACAAAATTAAAATGGCGTGAGATTTTGCTCTTCAAAACCAACATCAAATGCCATTACAAAAGGCCCACGACAGCTAACATTCTAAGTGTCTACAACTGCTGGTAGGTATCGATGATTGCTGGTACAATTTATATAGGTGTATAAACTCTGTTAATAAAAATAGCAAATTTTGTCCTGTTTTTTACCTAAACATTGAGAAAAAGGTAAAGAGCTAAGCAAATTACAAGCATACATACGAAAGGCTGCTAATATATTTTTGTGTAAAACTATAGATACTGTAACATTTGCCAGTTCAATTGTTTCCTTGTGTACATTCAGTGAGAACAATTTCATCAACCATATTGTGAACCATCGCCAGGATCCACGGCCAAATTCCCCACACCATACATAGAACCTCGTTCCTCCCTAAAAAGTGCTTTCCCTCTTTTCCCATGCCTACCTCTGCTGGTAACCATTATCAAACTCTCATCTCTCTCTAGTTCCTATTTTGTGGAATATTTGTCCCTTGGGGATTGACTTATCTCACTCAACACAACGTTTTCAAGGCCCGTCCGCATTATGCCACAGTCCTTTTCCCTTGCATACAGGTGCCTCATTTCTTAAATCCATCCTTCCGTTGATGCGCATTTGGGTTGTTTCCACCTCTTAGTGCTAGCAAGGAATGCTGGGTGCTTATGTTTCATTGCATAGATTTGTTTTAAACCTCTTGCTCTTTCCTATATTCTTAAAATTATTGACTAGATGGTTGCAGAAAACCTGTTTCAACTATATTTTTCAGAAATAAGGATCTTAAATTTTACCATGTATTTAGAAAAACGTTCCTCTCATTTCTTTTTCCTTAGTTATGGAACTTTGGAATGCAATTTTGAATCAGACGCATATTTCTTTTATGACATTTGAAAATAAACCAATACTAGTAATAGAGAAGCTAATATTCCAGCCACCAACAGGACTGCATACACAATAACAGATAGCATTTGGACATCGATGTGAAAACAAAATCTAATTTCCTATATAATCATTCAAAAATAATATTTGAAGAAAAATTTCTAGAATATTTAAGAACAATGGGATGAATTTTTTTTTATCCATCAGATATTTCATTATTAAAGTTAATCAGAAAGTCACTGATTAGTTTCTAAGCCACACTTTCAACTTCCCTAAGGTATTTTTATAAGACATGTGTTTATTATGCCCTCAGAGTATGACTTCTGAAATTTAAATTTAATTATCTCAGTATTTAAGTGACATCTCAACATATCTAATATTGTAGTTGTTCCATAGCTGGTATTTATAGTATATTTGTAGTATAGTAAATCTTTCAGAAATTCTAGAATATAGCTTTAAAATTATCCAACTGTGTTTTCCTAGCAAAAGTAATGCTGCTGAACACTTACCTTAGAATGATGCACACAATTGCCTTGTATAGCTTCTCCACAAATAAGAACACACATATTTAGGAAGAAGAGTGAAGCTTGAGAAGGATACATTGTATTTTTCTTGGAGAAATGAAACACTTCTTCAAGTATCAGTCAGCTCTCTGTGGAAAGAGCTACTACAGTGCAAAGCCTTCGGTCAAAAACTTCTGGAAGATGAGCAACAAAAATGAGAGCCAAGACTTATTTCCTGGTTTCCATGCCCTCGTTTGAAACAACACCCTTCCGAGGAAAAAGAAAGTACCCTCCAAAATGCCGGTCTTACTAAGCTGTGGTAACGGGGGTTTTCCTTGTTATTTCTATACGCCTGGATGATGGAGCCATGGTGTTGAGATCTTAAAATGCAATTAATGAAAGTGTTAATTAATTGATTAGTTTATTCAGCCCCCCTCCCTTGGAAAAAATGTCTTTTAAAAATTAGGCCTCAATAATCATGAAGAGGTTTGCATAAAAATGGTAAGAAAGTAGAAATGGATGGGGGGGGGAACATTATAATTACATTGGATTTTGTAATTGGATACATTGGTATCAGATATCCTAGAACTGCTTCTACAAACTGCTCAGTAGAAACCTAATCTATGTGAGCCTCTAGAGAAAGGAATTCATGTAAAACATGCTTTTAACTGAATTCAATGATCAATAACAATCATATTAACCACATAAATGCAAAGTATAGAGGACTGTAGTTGATTTGAAAATTTTAAATAAATAAAGGAGCAACTGTTAATGAAAATTATCATGCTCTCAAATTTGATAGATGGATCTGTGATGAGTTCGCAAATTCTCCCTTCCAATGGTTTCGTTCCTTTACAAATAAGGGGTGATGTGAGTCAGAACTGAGTCAGTGACAGTAAGTTGGGCTTGGGTTTGGGTGGCACAGTGGTTACTCATTGGTAACCACCAGGTCAGCAGTTCCTGTCCACCAGTGGCTCATCAAGAGAAGAGGAAGGCTTTCCTGAGTCTTGCTTCCTGTCCAAGGTGTGGTTTGTTTTTCAAACTCCTAGCCTGAGAATTTAAAAACAAGGACGATGTCACAGTTTTTACTTTTTATGCCATGTTTTTAAATGACATACAATAGGACTAGTACATAATGGGCCCGCCAATATTTAGTTGATATATGAATAAAATATCTTAAACTGATTATCTATTTCTGACTTTACTTCCTCATCATGTACTATTTAAAACCAAGCACATCCACCTATCTCTGCAATTCTCATCCTACCAAAATTACTTCCTTGAAGTTCTCTAACTAGGGGAGTGTTTGGTACCAGATATCCTAGGTTTGAACCTTGACGACACCACTGTCTTACTTTGAGATGTGGGGGAGGCTACCTAATATTACTACAGCTCAATTATCTCCTTTGTAAATTAAGAGTTAAGAATTGTGTGGATTAAACACTTTCCAATATGGTAGGATTTGGCACAATATGTAAGAAACATCCATCAAGCAGATGTTAGGTGGTCTCACTATCATTTGTATTATTACTCTCACGATCATTATTCTTGGTCTATATGCAGTTCACCACCTTTCTGCTTGTTTTGTGGTAGCTTACATGGTGTTGTGATGCTGGGAGCTATGCTCCAGTATTTCAAATACCTGCAGGGTCACATAGAGTACATGGTTTTCAGGGCTGTTTCAAGACAAGGCAGATGAAGAAAAAGACCTGGTAAGATACTTCATAAAATTAGCCAGTGAACCTGGAGACCATGATGCTGAGTGAAGTGAGTCAATCACAAAAGGATAACCTTGTATGAGCCAAGTTCTCTAAGGATAAGCACCAAGACAAAGGCAGAGTTCTGCTCTCAGGTCATATAAACTTCTAATCCAGTCTCCTAAGCAATAAGGTAGAGAGCCTGCTTAGGATTCATGACCCATCACCCCTTTATATGTGCATCTTAAAAAACACTTCAACGGAGGGGCTTTCACCTAGGCTGGCATCAGTTTTACAAGATGCAGAGGGATGGGTACAACCATTCAATTACTGCCATACAACATTGTCCCAAAAGACACTCCCGTAAGAGTGGTAAATGAATCTTGCTGGAAATTCAAGTCAAGATTGGGTGGGGTGGGGCATGTGTGCCTCAGAGAAGATGATTATATTTCTATTGGTGGATAAACTGGATGGAGCAAATTCCTACCAGAAAAAAAAAAAACCCTTGATAATACGTATCCAGAACCCAAGGGCAGAATACATCCAGTACTATGTTCCTAATTGGACACTTTTGATCTAGTTTCTATCCAGCCCTTGGTGACCCAGACTATGTGCTATGTCAGGACTCTAGACTCTGTCCTTTCAAGCTGCTCAACATCGTTCATAGGCCACACCAGAAGGATTTGATGTGTAAATCCCACTAACTGAACTAGACTTTGCCTCTAACTCACCTGTGGCAGATTTAAGAAATTGACAGCCTTAAGTGCAAATTCCCATGGACTTAAGGCTGAACTGCCCTAGTGTGTGAAGAAGCTATTCCAAAGCTATGGAATCAGCAGTCATTGAATTTGGGTTCATATCTCCAATGAATGGTAGCCTGGAACTAATATATATTTACTATTTTTATGCCCTCTGTGATAGTTACATAATCTGTTGTCAATTTGAGACTGAAGAGTGAAGAAGTGGAATCTAGCCTGTCAATCAGGTCGTGGTTTGATGGCCTCATTTGGAGGTGCTAAGGAGATAAATAGCTTGCTGGAGGCGGGACACACACTGCAAGGCATTCCAGTTAACAAGACACATGGAGCTACACTAAAGCTCTGAAGCTGGATGAGGCACGTGGAGACCCCAGCCCGCACTGAAATGCTTCCACTGCCACTGGGTCCAAAAGACCTTCCACCCACTGGCCTGTGATCTTCCTGCATCTGGTGTCATTGCATGTGTTTCATGAGTCTGAAGAGGACTTTATAGATTGATATCGGACATATGGGCTAATATCGGACTTATGGACTTAATCTGGACTGGGCTGTGATGTTTTCTTAATATTCAATTACTCTTGTACATAAAGCTCTTTCTTAAACACTTATGAGTGTCTCTATGAATTTGTTTATTTAGTCTACGCAGAGTAACACATCTTCCTTGCTTTCTTATAGTATGTGTTCATCTGATAAGCATGGTTCTGCATTAGTGAAAGATAGTTATTAAAAGCTTTGTCCTACCACCAGCCTTCACTGTTCGTGTAAATAGTGGCCAGTCCCTTGAGTTTAATCTGGACAATTCAACAATTCAGGTATTAAGTGTATCATTTCCTTTTCACGGCAGTGTTTTCAATTCTATACCTTTGGTTAAATTAATGACACTGCCAATAGTATTACCCCAGAGGGATGATTTATAATGTATCTATCATAAAATGATAATAACGTCTCTAAAGTGAACCAGAGACATATAAATCATAGATATATGACTGGATTGTGAACTCACCCTTAATTCTAGCCACAAAGAACTATTCATTTTTATGACATGCCCAACTCGATGCTTCCTCTCATGAAGAGATCACTGAAGATATGGATGCTATAATAAAAAAATTTTTAAAAGTCAGTGGTACCCAGCTATCAGGAATAATAGTTTCTGGGGTCTTAAAGGCTTATCTTCAAACAAATAACCCTCTAAATGAGGCATCAACTAAGTCTACATGGAAAAAGCACATCAGCTGTGTGATCATAGGACTGTAAATAATTTTTTTTTTAAATCCAAAGGAGGGAATGGTATCAGAATGTAAATTGTGAACACCCAGTTTGCAGAAGGCAATGGATGACAGTGGAAGCCCAAAATGCAATTGCAAGGTCCCCACATGGACTAAGCTTCTAGTGAATATATGATGACCTTTTTTAACCAATATTCAGAGCCAATTAGAATATATACTTATTCCAAATTTTCCAGTTGATGTTTTAAATGGAATTAAAATAAAGATGGTAGAACTTTAGTAATTTAAAATCCACCAGACATTAAAATTCTTCATTCTTGCACAGCTTTCCCAGAGACAAATTCAGGAAATTCTTACTTGAGCATGAAAATACTTTAGCAGGAGATGGAAAAAATAGTTTTAGCTAAGAGGAAAATGAAAACTCAATAAATTGTGTATCACAGGCTGACTCAAATGACTCACAGCTTATAAGAAAAAAGCAGTTGCCAAAGTGGCATGAACAGAAACTTCAACAACGAGGACATACAGGCGGCCAACAAACAAATGAAGAAATGCTCAGAATCACAAGCCATGAGAGAGATGTGAATCAAAACAGCAATCAGATACCCTCATCTCAGCATAACAGCAAAGTAAAAGAAAGAAAGAAAGAAACGTGTTAGAGAGGATGTAGAAAGATTGGAAATATCTTACACAGCTGGTGGGACTATAAAATGAGAGAAATACTGGGAACAAAATGGAAACAGAAATCCTACTTCTAGGTTTATATCCTAGTAGAGCCACCCAACAAAGAGATACATGCACACCCCAGTGGTGTAGTGGTTAAGTGTTGGGCTGCAATCCACATGGTTGGCAGCTCAAAACCACCAGTCGTGGCAACCCACAGGGATGGCTATGCGTCAGCATTGACTGGATAGCAGTGAGTTGAGAGGCAGAGTTGTCAGCAGAGGTCATCGCAGCATAATTCACAATAAGCCTTGGTTAGCAATAAATCTCTCTCTCTCTCTCTCTCTCCTGCCCTGTACCACCAAGAGGAGCTGAGGTGCGCATGCTACCATGGAATGTGTCTGATTCCATAATCTCAATCTCTTCTATCTCTCATGCACTCTGTGACTTTACTATAATCTTTACATATTAGCGCTGTACAATTGTGCCTACCGGACCCGTGATGATGTGTTAGGTTAACACTGGTTAACGCTGAAAAGTCATAATCAAGGTCTTAAAAGCTTCAGAGCAGCCATCGAAGATGCAACTATTGTTCTCTCACTCCAAGGCAGAGTCCAGAAAACGAGACCCAAGGAGACAATTAGTCCTGGGAACTAATGGACCACACAAAACTCAGTCTCCACTGTATTGAGACCAGAAGAATTAGATGGTGCCCGGATACCACTACCTGTTCTGATTAACTTAATAGTCAAAGGCCTTGGGCAGAATGGAATAAAAAAGACCTCTCTTACTGTCTGATATAGAGGGGTAAAATCTCAAGACTGTAGTCCAAAGAGCCTGGAAATGAACTCACCTCTGTTATCAATTTTCTGCCAA
>NW_022111321.1:11248189-11250863 GCF_000313985.2 Echinops telfairi
AATGAACAGGAAGGAAATATGAGGAGAAGGGAGGAAGTGGGGGAAAGAGCTGTTACATTGAGAGGATTGCAACCAATGCCACAAAACAAAATGTGTATAAATTGTTAAGTAAGAAACTAACTTACTGCGTAAACAGCCACCCAAACCAGAACAAGAAGTTAAAATCAAAAAAACGTTCAACCCAGTTGCCAAACTGACTTAATTCTGGCTCATGGCAAGAACACCATGTGTGTCAGCTAGAAATGTGCTTCATAAGAGTTTTCAATGACCGCTTTTAATGGAAGTAAGTCATCAGGTCTTCCATCCAAAGTGTCACATGATTATAGCAGTATTCAAAGCATCAAGTATTTTAAGGAGCTATTACTTCCCTAGAAGTCTCTGGGTGTTGCAAATGATCGACAAGCTCAACTGCTAACCTTAAAGTTGGAGGTTCAAGTCCACTAAGAAACACCTCAGGTGGATTCCTGACTGTGCTACCAACTACCCCAATTTAAGTGGCAGGAACAAGGAGGATATTTTTCAGAAATATACACTCTTCCTCAAACCTGTTTGTGTGCCAGGTGTTGTTACTATCTTTGTACCTTCAAGTCCATTCCGACTCATGGCAACCCTACGTCCAACAAAGTGAGACACCGCCTCACCGTTGCTTTTATGTTTGAGCCCACGGATGGAGCCACTGTGTCCATGCATCTTGTAAGGACCTTCCTCTTTTTCCCTCTCCCTCGACTTTACCACGCATGTCTGCCTCCGGGAACTGATTTCTCCTGACAACATGTCCAAAGCACATGAGAGGAAGTCACCATCCTTGGCTCTAAGGTGCATTCTGGCCGTACTTCTTCCAAGATAGACCTGTTTGCTCTTTTGGCACTCCATATTTTCAATATTCTTTGCCCACACCATAGTTTAACTGCATCAATTTTTCTCCAGTTTTCCTTGTTCAATGTACAACTTTTACATGCTTATGAAGCAATTGAAAACATCCTGGCTTGGGTCAGGCATATATTAGTCCTTGCTTTCCAACACTTTAATAGAGGTCTGGGCCAGCAGATTCACCCAATGCGATGCATCATTTGATCTCTTCACTGTTGCTTCCATGAGTATTCATGATGGATCCAAGCAGAATGTTATCCTTGACCATTTCAATCTTTTCTCGTGATGTGACCTATTGATCCAATTGTGAGGATTTGGGTATTCTTTATATTGAGTTGTAATCTTTATTGAAGAGTGCAATCCTTGATTTTCGTCAGCAAGCTCTTCAAGTGCCAGATGTGAGTTTGCTTAAATTGCCAAGTTTCCCGGGGCTGACCGACCTCTTACCTCAAGGAACTCTTACTTTCTGGAAAATTGGAAGGCTGAATAATACATAGAGATTGGGAGGGAAAGGCTACAAGGGGTAAAATAATTCCCAGAGTTCTGGGAAGATGGTGCCCAGGGGAGGGTATTGATTATATCTCTATAGGAAAAGGAGAGCAAGAGTAAACCTCCTTCAGGTGTGCCCATCCTTGAGGGTGATATTCTTGCTCTCAGAGCAGCTTCTTCCCAGAGATGACTGCAGAGCTGGCCTCAGATTGAGATGTGATGCCCCGTCCCTAGACAGCAGTGCTACAGAGGACAGCCCTGAAGATAGAGTTCAGGGAGAGTAGCTGGTGAGACCCACCCATATGGGGGGGCAAACCAAGAAGGGAATGCAATAGACAACCAAATGGAGCAACACCATGAAGTCTCTGAGAAATTCTGATTGTAGACTTCTGACTCGGGGGGCAGTACTTGGCACACCATATGAACTGGTTGGGGGATTACTCACAATGGGGCCACACTAAAAGTCTACGACAACTGGTAGAAGGGGAGAGGGCACTAGACCACTCCATCCCTGACTGTAGGAATAACAATAGGGACTTTTAGGATGCATGCATTTCAGACACTGATGCTGCTCTATGTCATAATACCTGTTAGACTGGTGACTATATATTTTGCTTTTTTTAAATCTTTTTTTTCTTTTCTTCTTACTTTATTTATTTATTTATTTGTTTGTTTATTATTGTGGTGTTTATCCATACAAGATATGCAGGATAGGCAATCTTGCGGACACAATGGCTGGATCAATGGTTCCTGGGATACATGGGAGGCAGTGGACTGTGTGTGTGTGTGTGTGTGTGTGTGTGTGTGTGTGTGTGAACTGGGAGCCAACAACGATGGGTACAAGCAACAGTAAGAGTTCTACAAAGGACCGCAAACAGTGTGTAGCCTTTCTGGTCATGTTTGATTAATTGAATTTTATCTGAGAGGTGAATGATAGGCAAACATAATACTGGGTCAGGGTAGGGGAGGGAGAGGAAAAAAATATATATGTGTATTTATTTATATCTGTATTTATATGTAAATGCAACAAGGAAACAGATGGACATTAGGCCTCTACTTAAATCTTACCTCAGTACAAGAATGGTTTGTTCTAATAATGCAGCACTGTATGATACTCATCTTCCTGACACAATCGCTGAAGACAACATGGGTGAATGTTATGAAGGAAGCTGATGGTGCCCAGCTATTAAAAGATACGGTGTCTGGGGTATTAAAGGCTTGAAGTTAAACAAGCAGCCATCTAGCAGGGAAGCAACAAAGCCCACATGGAAGAAGCACACCAGCCTGTGTGATCACAAAGTGCCCCTGGGAAGAG
>NW_022111321.1:11251166-11253255 GCF_000313985.2 Echinops telfairi
GGACAGTGTAAGATATGACAAAATAATAATTTATAAATTATCAAGGGTTCATGAGGGAGGGGGGTATAGAGAGGGAGGGCGTAAAATGAGGAGCTCATGCCAGGGGCTCAGGGTAGAGCAAATGTTTTGAGAATGATGAGGGCAATGAATGTACAAATGTGCTTTACACAATTGATGTATTTATGGATTGTGATAAGAGTTGTATGTGCCCTAATAAAATTATTTAAAAATAAATAAATAACAACAACAACAAAAAGATTTCTTCCCCTTACTATTAAGGTCTTTATGTGATATATCTTATTAATCATGTTAGATTTTCATGTGTTCATTTTTATATTTAAAGATTGCTCGGTACATGGTAGTCAAGATAGATGACCCCTGAGAGACAGTGACAGGAGTAATGGTTCCCTGTGGATACTGAAAGTTAGATGTGGGGAGGGAAAAAGAGAATTGGGATATGATAGCACTGATGATTATATAACCCCACCCCATGGGATTGAACAACAGAACTGTATGGGAAGGGAAAGAAAGGGATATATTGGAATGAATAAGATATGTCACTAAAAATATATTTAAATAATAAATAAAAGAGGAGCTGATACCAAGGGCTCAATAGAGAGTAAATGTTTAGAAAGTAATGATGGCAACATATGTACAAATATGCTTGATACAATTGTGTCAGGTTAGCCAGCCCCTAACAAAGCATCACAGGTCCAGTAGGCACAATTATACAGCGATAAGTAAAGATTATAGTAAAGTCAGAGAGCATGAGAGATAGAAGAGAGATTGAAATTATGGAGTCAGCCACATTTCATGGTAGCATGCTCACCTCAGCTCCTCCTGGTGGTACAGGGCAGGTGAGAGAGAGAGAGATTTATTGCTAACTAAGGCTTATATATCTTTGGGGAATGTGCAAGCCCCCTAATTACAGGTAAAGACATACATCACAGAAAGGCATTGTGCTATAGGTAATACAGTAATGAGAGGGGGACTATCTAGAGGTATACATGCAATAGGAAGGGGAGGGATTTGGGGGTACACATGTGACAAGATGGGCGGATCCTTGATTCATGATGGCGGCCTAAGCTTGATTGCCCTGGAGCTGGAGACTTTATTTAGCCTAAGCTTTCAGGGGAAGCAATCCACTGTCCTTGACAGCAGGGAGTGAGCCCTGCCTATTGTGGGAGGAACAATGATGTCTGCTTGCTCTGTATGGCCTGAGTCTTCAGGGAGATAACTTGACAATCATTTACTATTAGTTGCAAGCAGTGTTCTAAATCTAACATATGTATCTGGGGGAGTCATTATCTTCTTTGCAAACTAAATTCTCTATAAACTAGATATGAAATAAAAACTGGTTTCTTTTTCTCGATGAAGTCCTGAAAGGATGTGATGTTCTTGCTGGAGTTTCTGGTCGTAGGAGAGCTTCCTTGGTTTTCAGACATTTCCTATGGTTTTGAAGGGCTTGGTTTGGGGTGGGGGTGGGGGGGTAGGGGATGTTTTTTTGCTTCCTTGGTTAATTTCAGGTATATTTATTTTCTTTTTTCTTGGAGAGTTTACGAATCAGTACTTAACCCAAAACACTTATCTATTTAATTCAGCACTCCTTTAAAGTTATCGTGTAATAAGGCTCGCATTTTCTGATGTCTTTGAATACCCAATTTTATATTCCCATGATCTAAATAATCTCCCTTAAAGAACTACAGCCTGTAAGGTAGTCGAGAGGTGCCATAGGCCAAATCAGTCGAATTAGAACAAACAGGCTTTATTAGGGAGAAAAACCCAGCCTGGGCAAAGTCCCACAGTCCACAATGTCCGGGCTGGGGGAGTCGCACTGCAGGCTACAGGGGTGATGCTTATATGGACAGGTATGTCCGGGTTTCTGGAATGTAAGGTGTCTTCCTGGTTCCAGGTGTATTTGTGCCGGGTGCAGAGCGGTGGGCAAGAACAAAGCGGGCACGAGCCAAACGGGCCGTGCCGGGTGCAGAGTGGAGGGTCGAGAGCAAAGTGGGCACTGAGCCAAATGGGCTGTGCTGGTGCCGGGTGCAGAGCAGCAGGTCGAGAATAAAGCAGGCCATTAGCCAGCTCT
>NW_022111321.1:11254065-11255926 GCF_000313985.2 Echinops telfairi
GCATCTCCTAAGGGCTTGTTCTTGCTTGTAGCGTCAGCCTTCAGACAAATTTGTAAACATTTAGATTCCTCTTCTTTCATGGTTTACCATAAATAATCTATTTTAAGGTCAAAGAGAGTTCAAACTTCCCAGTTGTTGATTCATGGCCTCCACATTTACTATTTCTGACCGTTCTGTCTCGATCGGCTTCTAGCGGTCTGACTTAAGGCATCCAGATTCTCCTGCAATGTCGCAAAGCGGCTAAGCTATGGGACATGCTCCCCTCAGAAGGGCAGAAACGTCAGTCCAGTTCTTGTCTCTTTGCATGTTAAAAAATAAAAAAAGTGGAGGTTGTTCTAAAAACCCCACTCTGACTCTAAAAGCCAACATACCTCACAATAATCCTTGGAGATCTGAACTGGAGCTAGGATCCCTTGGCAGGGCTGCTACCGCCTAGCAGAGGACATCCAGGATCAACATTACACAGAGCATCAAGGTCATCCGCGAACTGTCTGTGGTTCCCAAGGTCCTGCTGTGTCACCTGAGGTGGGGAGGACCCTGTTGCCCCAACAGAGCCTCGTTTTGAGCATTCTTTTCAGAACCTGCCCAGTCCCTGGCAACCAAAACAGACTTCAGTGAAGGTGGGGACGGGGCAGCAAACAGTGACTGCTAATGTTCCTCCCTCTTGACCCATGAACTCAGTGCTCACACCCTTAGCCCTTTGTCTGTGGCTTAGGCTCTGAGGGTCAAAGGAGATGGCATTAAATTTTTGTAAGGCTTAATAACAAATCAAAATGATTCTTTCTCCCTATATTAAATAATATTGGATACCGGAACCACAGGAAAAAAATTTTTTACCTGTATGCTCCAGAAAATACAATTGTGAAAAACAAGCAGCTCATTTGTCAAGACAAATGAGTTGCCCCTCGACACCCTTGCTGGATTCACCAATCTGAAAATAAAAAGAGCACACCTCTGCCCAATTATCAACATTTCTCTGTCTTGAATCATCTGCAAACCCCAAACCATTTCCCTTTAATTGACTCTAAGAGGCCCCATGTATGTCGGAGTAGAACTGCACACATGGGAATTTCAGTGGTGACTTCTGAGCAGTAGATCACCAGCACTCTGAGGTGCTCCTGGGTGAACTAAAACCACCAAGCTTTTGGTTAACAGCTGCACCTGTTAAGCCCTAGACTCTTATAAATCTCTCTTCCTACTTTTCTGTTTTTGAGATACTGCTGAGTATTTTACTGCTGTAATTTTGTAAACAGCTTAGCACCATCAACAGGTTTTTCTGGGGGTACTTCCAGTGTAGTCAGGAGGCTGAGCAAAGGGGAAAATGCTACCTTGCAGTCTCTGTTTGCCACATTATCACTTGGATTTCGTAGGGCACCAACTGTATTATTAGGAGGAGATTCTCATGTTTCATTCAGAAATAACATTTTTCAAAAATATGTATGATGTGTCAAGAATTGTGTTAACCACCGGGGCAAAAGGCTAAGGGTGTGCAACAGAGCATCAAAGGGAGCAAAGCAATGAAGTTCCCAGGGAATACCAAAAACAGTTTGGGACCAAGGTGTGGCACCCCATCAGACTCAAATGGAAAACACTCCCAAACGACCTGGAACTATTTACAGGCTTTTCTTTTTTGGGTTGTTGATTTTGTTGTTGTTTTGTTTTTGTTTTTTCTTTTGTTGTTTTATTTTGCTCTGTCTAGATAAGATAGATGGGAGGAAAAATCTGGAGGAGAAAACAACGGGACAACGGTTCTTGGGGGACACAGGAGAGGGGGATGCAGGGGAAAGGAAATGGGTGTTAACAAACCCAGGGACAAGGGAACAACAAGTGATCTAAAATCAATGGGGAGAAGGGTGTAGGA
>NW_022111321.1:11257933-11260161 GCF_000313985.2 Echinops telfairi
TGTTAAGTATTTTCAAGCACATTCTCTCCTACAATTCCTACTTCTTCTTAACTGAGACACGTATTATCATCTTTACTTCAGAGGGTCAGAAACCGAGGCTGAGTGATTAAATAATTTACTCCAAGTTATGGCTAGAAGTTTTCCATTCACCCAAACTGTCTGATGTCATTCTCATTTCTGCAGTCCTCCTACTTTGTGCTTCTCCTTTAATTTATATCAGCACATAAGGCAAACCCTCAAGCTGCTCTTTTTATTTCTTTAATTGTGACTAAAATTCCCTAACTTCCTCTTATCTTCCCAGAATCATCAGTGAAGCATCAGTCTGATTGGATTTGGGAAACAGATGTCGTGAAAGTGCCGCATACGCTATTTTGTTTGTTTGTATATGTCTGGTTTCCACCTGAACACTGTGTAACATGCTTGATTTGTGTTTGTTTTAAAGTGGTTTCCATCTCTTATCATATTCTGAATTTGATTTGATTTGATTCTATTCCTAACTTATCCTTAACATGTAGTCACCGCACACTTCTAAATAACCTTATTATTTCAATTTTTTTTTCATACAAATGCTTTGCTGTCACTGTCAGAGTTCAGTTCTGCAACATAACCTATAGAAATCAGTAGATATCAACCTGTTCGTTTATTTTAGATGACTTTAGTCGAGTATGATTGATTGATTCATTTACTGGTGACATTCTATCCACTTTATAAACTTCAAGTGTTCCACTGTGTGTTAGTCTGCGTTGACCAGAGAAACAAATTCATATACACTCATATATATGTAAGAGAGAAGTTGACATCAAGAAGTGATTATGCATCAATAAAACATCCCCGTCCAGTCTACATCAAATCCATAAGTTCAATATTAGCCCATGAATTCCTCTTCAGAGTCATGCATCACATGCAATGATGCTGAATGCAGGAAGATCACCGGCGCATGAGTGGAAAGTCCTGTAGATCCAATAGGAGTGGACATATCTGCAGGGCTCTGACTGACAGCGGTGGGACTCCATGTGGTTTGTCAACAGGAAAGTCAGGCAGAGAGAGAAAGTGTGCCCTGCCTCCAGGGAGGAAAAGAGGAAAACTCCCAGAATCCTCATGAGAAGGCCACACCCAAAGGGAGGCGTCAATCCAGCTGTGACCAGATTGACAGGCTAGACTCCACGCCTATAACCTATTTATTAGGTTGACATGAAATTATGTAACTACCACACACTGCTTTACAACAACTGATTCATTTTGAATACATAAGAGAACTGCTTTGCCTATGTTGTTATTGTTAAGTGCCCTGGGGTCAGTTCCAATACTGCCCAGTCCTGTGCCATCCTCACAAATTGTTCTTATGTTTGATCCCATCGTTGAAGCCACTGTGTCAATTCTTCTTTTTGAGGGTCTTGCTCTTTTTTTGCTGTCCTGCTACTTCACCAAGCATGATGCCCTTCTCCAGGGACAGTCTCCCCTGACATATCCAGAGTCACTCAGTACTATCCAGTCAGTTTTGACTCATTGCAACCCTACAGGACAGAGTAGAACTGCCCTGGCGGTTGTTGAGACTGTAACACTCCATGGGAGTAGGAAGCCCTGTCTGTCTCCTCAGGAGCAGCTGATGGTTTCAAACCTCTTATCAACGTGTAACCACTATGCAACCAAGAGATTGGAGACAGCCCAAAAGCCCATCCCCAGAAAAATGGATCCAGGAACGTTGCTACATACCCTCTACGGAACACCGTGCAGCACTAAAGAAAGATGATGAAACCATGAGGTTCCCCATGACACAGGCGCGTGTCGAGAGTGAGTCAGTCACAGAGGACACATGTTATGTGAGTTCACTACCATCGGATAAAACACAAGAAAATGACTTGCATACCAAACGGAACCGACTTCGGAGCATCTCAAGGGGAAGAGGGGGAGAAGAAGCAACCAACTAGAAGGCTGGCAGGTATAGACTTGAGTTTTGAAGAGGAAAGGCATCCCTCAGAGGGAGAAGTGAAAGGAAGGGGTGGGAGGGGTCGGACCTACGGGTAGGAGCCAATGAGTGGTTTGAACAGTTGAATGCAGAGGTGATAGTCTGAAATGTAAACCTAGCTAATATAAATAAATAAATAAATGGAAATAGAAACTGTGGTTCTGTGTAGGACAGCATTCCTGCAAACTGCTACAATGCTTCAAGATTTGAGAAGATGTCCACACTTGAGTTTTATTACCTTTTTTTTTACTTTTAAAAAAAA
>NW_022111321.1:11261932-11263771 GCF_000313985.2 Echinops telfairi
CTAAAGCAGCAGTTCTCAATCTGTGGGTCACGACCCCTTTGGGGGGTTGAACAACCCTTTCACAGGAGTCTCCTGATTCACAACAGTAGCAAAATTATAGTTATGAAGTAGCAACAAAAATAATTTTCTGGTCTGGGGTCACCACAACATGAGGAACTGTATTAAAGGGTTGAGGCATTAGGAACATTGAGAACCACTGCCCTAAAGTGTTACAGTCTCAGAAACCCACAGGGGCAGTTCTCCTCTGTCCTACAGGGTCACTATGAGTTGGCATCCACTGGATGGCAGTGAGTTTGGTTTGGTTTGGATTTAGATTATGTATATAGTCACTAAAGGAGCCCTGGTGGTTTGGTAGGTTACACGTTGGGCTGTTAACTATAAGGTCCACAGTTTGATTCCATCAGCCATTCCTTGGAAGAAAGATGTGACTATCTCCTCCCATGAAGATGTACATCCACGGAACCCCAGGGAGCAAGTCTACTCTGTCCTTTAGTTTTCAGCCAAGTGCTTGGCACTGTGCGAGGAGAGCGCCAATCCACATTGCTTACTCTTTCTCAAAAGGCACTGAAGTAGCAGAGCTGTCAAGGTCAACGACTAGGCCAGGTAAACCTTGCCATGATAGCTAGTTGCCAGTTGTACACATTTAACCTTTCTTTGCCAGTTCTATTTGTTTCATCCTGAAGAAGGTTTATGGTTTGTATTTTAAGACAAAAGTGTACTTACTGTGGCACTTTAAAATCTCGGCCCACAGAGCACATTACAATTTCATCCTACTTTGCAAAAGCTCCGTCTTAAGTAGTTTCAGATGTAAGAAGTTTATTATTTTAAACTCTCACGATGAACACACTGATTGCCGAAGTCAGAGACATGTGAACGGTGGGTGAGTGATCTTTATTTGGTCTGCACATTCTGTTTTCAATCTGGGATTTTTTTTTTTTTCACAAAGAGCTGGCTGACATACAGCTGGAGCTTATGTGTGCGCCAGCAAAAAGTTTCAGACTCTTCAAACATTTGCACTTGCACAGCCATTAAACCAATGTCTCAAAGATCTATTTACTTTATTTAGCCTCCTGAAAAATGGAGCCAAGAACAGCTTCAAAACGATGGCTTCCTTTGGCATATCTTCTGAGGAGATTTGAAGATTGGGGCGCAAAACCAAGTCAGGCTTCTTAACACCGCTATATTGTTTGGCAAGACATAGGAAAGGCGATACCAACTGATAATATGACAAAACTCAAAAGAATTCGCTGTGCTGACTCATAGTGACCCCTGTGGGTTTCAGAGACTGGCTGTTTACAGGAGTAGAAAATCCAGTCTTTCTTCCGCAGACCTGCTAGTGGTTTCAAACTGGGGACCATGTGATTCACAGCCCAACACGTAACCACTTCACCACCAGTGATCCTGATGGCATAATAAAGGGTAACTTAACTCCGGACTTCTCTCCAAATGACATCGCTGTGATGGTCCATTTCCAGAATCTGGCGCTCCTAGTCCATGAAATGCAGACTGTATGAGTCGGGCAATGCCAAGGACGGTCATTGCAGAGGGCATAAACGGAAGCATCATCAGGTGTGGGAGAGAATGCAGGGGAATTTCCATACCATAAAAAGACTCACAACTCCCCTAGAAGAATTTATTTCGAAGGACGGCACTGGATCTGCAGCTCCGGGAGAGGTACGTATCTGACCGGAGCACACGGGAGCAGATGAAGGGGAAGGAGGAGAGACTGGAGCACAACCTGGCCCAGCAGACCTTGAGGACGATGTTCCCTGATTAGAGCAGCCAGTCCACAGAGAGGACCACATGGCCAGCCCCACTATGAGACATGATGCCCCTCAC
>NW_022111321.1:11265566-11280009 GCF_000313985.2 Echinops telfairi
CTGATGCCAGGGGCTTAAGTGGAGAGCAAATGTTTTGAGAATGATGAGGGCAATGAATGTACAAATGTGCTTTACACAATCATGTATGTATGGATTGTGAGCCCCTAATAAAACGATTAAAAAAAAAAAGACACAACTTAAAACTTCGGAACAGGATTCAGTAGATAAACAACCAAGCCCAAATGATCTTGGAGATTTGCATATCCCATTCTTTCACCGCTTTCAATAGCCCACAAAAGCACCCACATGAAAAACGGTAGGTAGAAATGAATCGGCCCCTAAAGCAAACTCCAGCTCTCTCCAGCAGACTCGAGTCCCTGGGCATATGCTGGGCTTTCCAGCCACCTGGGGGCGTGCAAGTTCAGCAGTTCGAGACCACCAGCCGCTCTGTGGGTGAAAGATGAGGCTTCCTGCTTTCCTAAAGACTTACAGTCTCAGAAAACCACAGGGGCAGTTCTACCCTGTCCTACAGGGTCACTAGGAGTCAGAATCTTAGGGATGGCAGTGGGTTTTTCCAGGCAGGAGGCCCTGGTGTTGAGAGAGCCGCTGGCAGCTCCCATTGGCTGCTCTGACGCCCCGCCCCCCACGCCCGGCCCCGCCCCGACTCCCTGGTTTCCGTCGCGAAGGACGCGGCGTCCGTTGGTTGTCAAGATGGCGGCGGCGTCCGCGGGGTTGCAGAGCAAGATCTCCACCGCCGCAGCTGCAGTCGCCGCCACAGCCACCAGAGCCACTGCGCAGGAGGCCGGACAGCCGCGGCCGACCCTTCAGCGCCCGTGACGCGGGGCCCGAGGGCCCGAGTGCAGGGAGGGGTCGAGGAGGAGGAGCCGGAGCTGCCATGAGGGAGGCGCTGGGGGCGAGCGGGGAGGCGGCGCGGAGGTGAAGGATGCTGGCCGGGAGGCCCGGGGCCCGGAGCGCGGTCGCGGATCTGGGCGCCGACTCCTCCGAGCCCCGCGGCAGAGCCCCTCTCAGCCCTCGGCCCGGCGGCGGGCGGCACCGACCGGGCGCCTACCTGTATCCTTCCCAGGCGGGGGCTGCGCGGGGACGGGCATATCCGGCGGGCCCGATCCTTTTCCCCTGAGCTAATTGCCACTGACGCCAGGGGATGGAAACTGGCTAGTCACCTTGGTGCGGTATTTGCTTTCGTGCCTGGAATGATAACATTTTACCTCATTCTGTGCCCGCCCCCACCCCACCCCGTTATCCCGTTGCCGTTCTTTAACTTTGGGATACAGATTTTGCGAATTGTCAAGCACCGTCGACCATGTTTTCTGCAGAAATTGTCGGTTTCTTTGTAGAATTAAGTCATCGTGTTCTCTTTGCATATTCTACACTTTTATTATGCTACTTGGAGAGGGGATTGCACAACTAGGAAAAAATTTGATGTCCTGAAAAAGCCCGTTTTAATCATTCGGTAGTCCAACACATCCCTAATATGTTTACCAGAACGCCTAAATCTTAGCACAGTTAGGCAGTTTGCTTTGTTTTCCGTCCTCTGCCAAGCCTTGCCAGAGAGAACGCGGAGGAGAGGAAGCCAGGAACTTGGATGCTTCAAACTGGATTGTCTGATTTTTCCCCTAAGAATTGGTCTAGCCCACCTTATTTATGCTTCTGTTGGTTACATTGTAGCACTTTTTAAGTGGGTTGTTGGGTTTTTTGTTCCAAAATATGGTAAACATGTTTATTTCTTTAGGGAATATTATGGTAGTTACAATTTAAACTTTGCACAATCAAAGAATTTGATTGTCACCAGTGGTCCTGTATAATTATCATCATTCTTGAAAAATGGATTTCCTTCTCTTTCCAAATTAATCCTTCCCAAATTTATTGTGTCATTTCTTCTCAGAGGTTGCTTTATTCTGTTACAACTTTAACAGGAGTTCATCAACCTGTCTTAATTGAATTTTCTGTGGCAGACTATGCTAGGTGCTAGAAATACAAGACGACTGAGAAGGCAGGCGTGCAGAGATACTCGTGAATGGTAAAGAATCCCTTCTCGGATCATGTTCTCAACCCTTCCGCTTTCAGACCTCAAGCATCTGGGCCTTTTCTCTCTGTGCTCAAATTTGCAAAATAGTGGTCAGCAAGAGCAGCTTCTAGTTCTTTTCTTCTATTGATTGTTACCCTATTCAGTTTGGATTTGCCACTGTTATCGAGACGAAAAGGTTGGAGAAAGTTGTTCTTAGGAAGTATGGGGCGGCTGACCAGTAGGTTCCCAGGTGGAAAGCACCAGTGGCCCTGAGGGAGAAAGGAGGATTTCCACTCAGGTCAAGAGTTCCAGTTTCCAAAACCCACCCAGGTAGTTCTGTTCTGCCTTACAGGGTCCCTGTGAATTGCAATCAGCTCAATGACGGTGTGTTGGTTTGGTTTTGATTTGGGGTTTTTATTAGGGAGGGGGGTAGTAGGGGTATCATCAAAACTAATCTCTCAAAGATGTTCTCTAAAATAAACAGGGTTGCTTCTATGTGGATTGTGCTCTGCCTATTGGCAGTATATTTCTTTGGGCATTGAAAATTCCTATTACACCAATTAACCCTTAAGTGATAAAGCCCTGGTGGCATTATGGGTTACTCATTGAGCTAATAACTGCAAGGTTAACAGTTCGGCACCACCAGCCATTCTATGGAAGAAAGATGAGGCTTTCTACTCCTATAAAGAGATACAGTCTTGGAAACCCACAGAAGCAATTCTATCCTCCCCATTAAGCAAACAAGCCTTGGGGGGGTGTTTTTTTTTTCTTCAACTTCGTGTTCATAGAATTGAGCAGAGAAAGTTCTTTGATCTCTGCTTTTTTTTTTCAACTTTGTGTTAATAGAATTGAGCAATACATTGAATGAAGAAAATCAAATAGACTTTGTTCTAGACTATAATGGTGGTTTTCTATGAAGAAATATGATTCTAAAAATATACTTAAACATTAAAAATATGAGGGGCTCCAATAATGTTTATCTACTACACTGTTGAAAAACTGAATGAAAAGCTAGTGGCATTTTTTCTACAAGCTTTTTGGAGCCCCCTTGTGTAGTTAAAGAAGTTGTAGAGGACTCCAGTGCCTTCCCCAGAGACCTTGATAAACTTCAACAACTTTTGCTGGTAATAATGATTTTAAATTGGAATAGCAGGATACTTTTGAATATAAGAAAGACTGAATACTAAATTAAAGAGGTAGCGTATTTATAGTTGAATAAACAGTAAAATAGCTTTATAAGTATTTGGATGGTCTTAGTGGCTATGTTTCTCATTGAATACTTGGTACGAAGTATGTACTCAACTCTGTTAAACAATTTTTTTTGTAAAAAGGAAACAACCATAGACCATAGGATAGAATAATCATAGTCCTAAAGCTTTTACACATGATTTCTGAGTAAGAATTCAATACTCAGAAGCCACCTAGAATGTATTTCTACTGAATACATTTTCTCAGAGTCAGAAGTTCCTGACTTTCAAAGTTGTTAAAAGTTAAAACCTTACAAAGCTTATCTGATTAGTATTTGCTGAAGTTCTATCATTTCACTCTTTTATAAGAATTCAAATAGAAATAAAAATTGTTATTAAAAAGAAGTGTATATAAAGAAAGTTCTTTGATCTCTTTCATATTATGCCTTTTTCCTCAGAAATTAACCCCACTTTAGTACTCACCTTGACACTTTTTCTTCCCACTTCCGTTTATATCTGTCTGTCCTCTCACCAGCATCCTTAATTCGCTGCACCACCCCTACCTCAACCAGCCAATATTCACTAAATCCCTGCTTAACGAGTGGAATATTAAAATGCTGTTTGAGAAAATTACAAAAACCTGCCCACTGACATCACAACAGAGACAGTTTCCCGTTTCACTAGAGCAGGCTTCATGGGCTACGTGATATTTGTCTTGTCGAAGGGGAATCCACCCACTTGGGCATTTGTTTTCATCTCTCCACAGGAACCTTTCAGCCTAAGTTACCTCAACTCTTTCATAATTTACTCTCGATTTCTTTGGCCTTTTCCTACAGCCTGTAAACAGGTTGAGATATAACTATACTTGAAGTTAACTAATGGAGTTGTTGATCACAAGAATACTGTTAACTCTCATTGAGACCCCTAAAGACAGTAACTTATATTTCCCATCACTACCTTTGAGCAACACATTCCAGAATAAACTCAGTAAAAAGAGTAACTATAAAAGAAATGCAATGTTATAAAAGAAAACTAACAGAAAATAGAATTTCACATTTTTAACATATTTGAAGGTAATTAAAATTTGTGAGACCAGTAAAAGGAAAAATTGCATAATTTAAAAAGTGGAAATAACTGAAGAAAACAATTGCACTAATTGCAATAGAGAATTACTATCCTAATCTTAGTGAACTTGCTGAAATTTTATAACTCAAATTATCTGTGGTTAATTGGCCAGTTGTTTGGGATATTTTGAATTTGTCAACTGACAATTCACCAACGAAGAAAATAAAAATTCTTAATCAAACAACGGGCATACTCTATTTTGCTAATACATAAAACATAGACATAGTTTTCCACCTAATCTATTTTTCATCATATTATTAAAGGTAAGCTGGCATTACCGTGATCATTTTTTTTAATCAATACTACCTGGTCCTAAGATTTTGAAATTGATATGTTGTACTTGTGTTTTAATGAAGGTTTTCACAGCAAATTTAGTTCCCATTGAATAATTTTTTTTGTTTAAGGGTTTTGGTTATATTGTGCATGCTGTATCATCTTTCTCTTTATCTTTGTTCTGTTTCTACTAATCTATTTTCCCTGCTTCCTTGCCTTCTTATCTTTGCTTTAGAATAAGTATTGGCCATTTGGTCTCATTTAGATAAGTTTTTAAGGAAGCAAGTCCGTATATATTAAGAATTTGAATTCTGTTCCACATTCTGCTCCCATTTTACCAGGATCCAGCTACTGTGTTCCAGATCAGAAGAGTAGGTAATGATAGTCAGGCACCATCTAGTTTTTCTGATCTCAGAGTAGATGAGGTTGTTGATGATTCACGTAGACTAATAGTCCTCTGGACTCGTTTCTTCTCTGGATCTTTGGGTTCCTTCATTCTCTTTTATTCCAGACATGTAGAGAAGAGACCTATTAGGAAGCTTTTGGCAAGCTATTCTCTTTTATTCCAGACATGTAGAGAAGAGACCTATTAGGAAGCTTTTGGCAAGCTTTAAAACTCCAGACACTACCCAACAAAGTAAGATGTAAAACATAAACCTTATCGACTACATTTTTCCAACTGACCGAGTTGTCCCACAAGATAATGGTCCTCAGCTTTCAGACCCATAATCTGTTAAATAAGTATCCAAACTTGTGACCCTTATTTGCTTATATATATATATATATATACACACTAAAGTAACTCAAAATGTATTGTTCTAGGGTTCCAGTTTATACATGCATAGGTTTATTCCAAACAAAGTGTGTTTAAAAAGTCGCAGTGATTAGTGAGTAGCTATAGACAAGTTCTCCCAGTAATACACTTGTGTTAGTCCCATTAGGGTGCCTTCCAAAAGGATAAATTTTATGCTATGGGGAAAGAATAAGGGTAATAACAAACTTCTAACAAAAAAGATGTTTTCCCAAATAATTAAAAGGTTTGCAGCAAGTTTACAGCAATGCTACTGTACACAAAGCAACAATTTTTAGATGGAGCAATCATTTTTTAGGATGACCTCAAGAATGAGCCAAGGATAGAAAGATTGTCAGCCTTGATGAAGAAACTGATGGAAGAAGACTGCCATTGATTACCATTGATTTTATAGCTACTGAAGAGAGTATCTCAGTGTTTCATCATTTTCAAAGTTAAGCGAACATCTTGGCCTCAGCAAGCTTTCCACTGAGGAGTGCCAACAATTTTGCATGAAAATCAGCTAGCTCAAAGACCTGATCATTCCATCAGTCTTTTGAGTAAGATCAGTAAATGTTAAATGGGAAAGTCTTGGATTTACCAAAGCATTCCAGAGAATGAGTTCCAATCAAAAGACTGGCTTCCTAGGGGATCTACTGGAGCAGTTAATTCAAGGTAGAAATGTCAGCTCAGAAGGTTATATTGACTTTTTAAATTTAGATCACAAAGGAGTAATCTTTTTTGCTTGTGTTTTGTTTTAAATCAGTGGGGGCTTTTACAATGTTCCATACATCAATGTATCAAGCATATTTGTACATAAGTTGCCATCATTTCCAAAACATTTTCTACTTGAGACCTTGGTATAAGTTCCTCTTTTTGCCCCCTCCCTCCCTACCCTCCCACCCTCATGAATCCTTGATCAATTATATATTGATATTATTATTTCATATCTTACATTGTCCCTTGTCTCTCTTCACCCACATTTCTGTTATTCATCCCCTTGGGGGGACGGCTATTTATCCAACCTTGTGATGGGATCTCCCTTCCCCCTCCCCAACCATCCCCCTACCTTCATGATATTGCTACTCCCACTACTATTCCTGAGAGGTTTATCTATCCTGAATTCCATGTGTTCAGAACTCTTAGCTGTACCAATGTGAGTTCTCTAGTCTAGCCAGATTTGTAAGGTAGAATTGGGTCAGGGTGGTGGTGGGGGGGAGCATTCAGGAACCAGAAGAATGATTGTGCTTCATCGGTGCTATACTGCACCTTAGTTGAATCATCCCTTCCTTATTACCCTTCTGTGGGGGGATATCCAATTGTCTACAGATGGGCTTTGGGTCTCCACTCCAACCCCCCTTGTTTGCATCTACATAGTTGGTTGTTTGGGATCTTTTGATACCTGATCCAATTGATACCTCATGATCACACAGGCTGGTGTGCTTCTTCCATGTGAGCTTATTTGTTTCCCTGCTAGATGGCTGCTTATTTAGCTTCAAGCCTTTAAGACCCCAGACGCTGTATCTTTTGGTACCCAGGCACCATCTTCTCTCTTCACCACATTTGCTTATGCACCCATTTTGTCTTCAGCGATTGTGTCAGGAAGTTGACTATCAAAGAGTGCCAGGTTATTAGTGTTAAGGAAGGCTTTGAGTAGACGTCCAAAGTCCGCCTGCTCTCTTAATACATTAGCCTCTATCCCTTTCATTATAAATTAAGATATTTACATATATACATGCCTATAGCTATACCTCTAATAGTAGCTTTTGCTTCCTCTTTATTTCCTCGATTTCCTTTCACCTAACTCCTATCCCATTATCATGCTTACCCTCCATTCAGCTCTCAATCATTCCTCTCGGATACATTGTACTTGATTCCACCCATCATTATACACCCTCCTCACCATCAATGTTAAATCTCTTGTTCCCTTAGCCCTGAGTTTGTTGACTCCCACTCCCCCTCCCCACCTCTTCCTCTCCCATGTTCCCCCGGAACCGCTGGTCCCCTTTTTTCTCCTTGGGATTGTTCGCCCTGCCTATCTTACATAGATAGACATAGGATGAAAGAAAAAGAAAAACAAACAAACCCCAATAGTCCTAGATCTGTCTGCTGACCCTTATGTCTGTTTTCTGATCATTCTGATGGGGTGCCAAGCCCTGTCCCCTGAGTCAGTAGTCTACTTTCAGAATTCCTTGGGGACCTGGTTACCTGGCTCCCCTTGCTGCCCATTTGCACTCCCCTCACGTTTACTGTGCAAGGGGCGGACCAGACACACTTTCTGCACAATGTCTCCAGTGCTGTCCCCCCTAGCTCTATGGGTCAGTGAGGGAATGGCGCATCTCATCCCATACTGGGGTTGGCCCTATGTCCTCTCTGTGCACTGTCTGCTCTAAGCAGGCATGTCTTCCACAAAGAGAGTAATCTCAATAGATTTTCTTGAAGGATATAGGACATCCGTAGAGTCTGACTAGGAAGAAGTTTTTAAAAAAACTGAAAATTCCATGAATGACGAAAACCACAAGAAAATCATGCCAAGGAATCCACCCACACCCCGCCCTGCCCATCACAACAATACCCCTGTTTTTTCTTTGACGGTAGCAAAGGTTATCCTATGCGCATTTCCTTGAGAAACCTTATCTCATCCACCCGTCAACCTTGATGTTCCCCTTCAGATATTTTTGTTCCCAAAGTTAAAAGACCACTCAGAAGCACAATTTTAGTCCTGTGAAGATGGCAAAACTGCTGGTTTGACATGTGATGGAGCATCTCAGGATATTTAGGAGAAAGGTTAGAGATGGAAACGCCACTTTCAGAAGTGTGTAAATGTAGATGGAGGATATGTCAAGAAACCATTTCTGAGAATTTTGATATTTTTATTTAATATAGGTTTCCAGGATTTTATAGCAATAGTTTTTTTACTTACCTTGGTAGTGGGTTACCTATTGGGCTACTAAACCACAAGGTTGGCAGTTCTTAACCACCCACTGTTCTGTGGGAGAAAGTTGAAGCTTCCTACTCAAAGAGTTACAGTTTCAGAAACCCACAGTGCCAGTTGAACGATGTCATATATGGACACTCTGAGTCAGAATCTACTCGATGGCAGTATATATGCACACATACTGATTTATGTATCCACGTATATACACACATACATACTTATAAACCTGTATACATACATACATGTGTCCAGGCTTTAATTATGTAGTTGTTACAAATTATATGTCTCAGCATTTGTCAAAAATGCCCCATTTAATTGTGTACTTATATCATTTACCATGGTCAGACTGCACTCACATTTAGAGTTACATCTCCCATCCCCCAAGAGAACAAGTATCCACTATCTAGGAAGTTATATCCTCCCCTCCCCCATCCCTGGTTATCTTCAATGAATGTTTCAGTACGTATACCCAGTTTTGTCTTTTTATAACAGTGAGATCATATAATATCTGTCCTTTTGTGGTTGACCCCTTTCACTCATCCTAATGTCCCAGTTTTCATCTGTGTTGTATTTTGAGGACTTGTTTTTCTTAATGACTGAATAGTGTTTCATTGTATGTGCATATCATATTTTGTTTGTCCCTTCAGCCATTGGCAGGCATGTTGGTTTTTTCCGTCTTTTTGCTGTTTTGAAGAGTGCTGAAATGAGCACAGATGTGCATCAGTCCGAGTGTGTCCTTAGTATTCGCTCTCTAGAGTATTTACCTAGCAGCCGGCTTACCGAGCCCTAAGGCAGTTATAATTCCTCAGGTTTTCTGAGAGCACCTGATCCTGTTTTCCTTAGTGTTACACCATCTTACAAGCTCACAGCAGGGAATAGGGTTCCATTCTCCCTGCACCCTCTGCAGCGTGCGTGCTTTTCTGGTTTTCGGTCAGTGCCAGTTTTGAAGGACTGCAGCAGGACCTCACTGTAGGTTTATTTGTGTCTCTAGTGACTAGTGACCACAAGCACCTTTGCACGTGTCTGTTGACCACTGTATGTCCTCTTTTCTGACATGTCTGTTCACATCCTTTGCCTGTTTCTTTTTCAGTCATTTTATTGGGGGCTCTTAGAACTCATAACAATTCATACATCAATTTTATGAAGCACATTTGTTCATATGTTGCCATCATCATATTCAAAACATGTTCTTTCTACTTGAGACCTTGGTATCAGCTTCTCATTTTCCCCCTCCCTCCTCCATCCTTCCACCCTTGTGACCCCTGGATAAGTTATAAATTATTATTATTTTCACATCTTACACTGTGCATTGTCTCCCTCCACCCATGTTTCTATTGTCCGTCCCTCCAGGGGGTGGGGGGTGAGGTTAATACATCGATCCTTTTGTGAGCTCCCCTTTTGCCCCCTTCTTCCCCCCATCTTCCTCCTACCCTCATGGTATCACTACTCCCATTATTGTGCCTGAGGGGTTTATCTGTCCTGGATTCCATGTGTCGAGAGCTCTTATCTGTACAGTGTACATGCTCCAGTCTAGCCAGATTCGTAAGGTAGAACTGGGGTCATGATAGGGGAGGTGGGGAGGGGAGGAAGCATTAAAGAACTAGAAGGATGTTGTGTGTTTTGTTGGTGCTATACTGCACCCTGGCTGCCTTTGACTATTTCTAAATTAGATTCTTCCTCTTGTTGTTGAGGTTTTCTATGTATTTTAGAGAGTAGGGCCTTATCAAATACATAATTTCCAAAGATTTTTTTGCACTCTGTAGGTTCTCTATTCTCTTGTTAAAATCTTTTGATGTGTATAAGTGTTTAATATTTAGGTGAAGGGAAAAACAATATCCAACAAGTGGGACCTGGGGAAGGTGGGGTGGAAACTGGGCAAGACAATGGGAAGTTTGATGAGTTATTAATGTAAAACCAATGATCTGTTCTGTAGAGCTTTACATTCACTTAGAGAATTCACAATATTTTTTTAAGAATTGTGCTTGAAAAGTAGAATTGACAAGAAATTATGTTGTATGAATAATAGTTATTTGTGATGATAGCACAGCATATTTAAACCAACGCAAATGTGCAACAACTGGAAGGGTAAGTTTGGAGAGAGAGGTAAGGAGGTGATAGATCGTTTAGGCTATACTTTTAAGTTACTGTGTGTCACTTTCCCAGTTCTATGAGTTACAGTATTTTGAGACGTTTGGGGTTTTAAGGACATAAAAAAGTATCTTCCTGTGAATAGATCTTTAGCAGTGATTCTGATAGAAGTACCTTACTTTTACAGTAAACCAAAAAGCCAAACCCACTGGCATCAGGACAGTTCTGAATCACAGTGACCAATATTGGGTTTCTGAGAGAGATGTCTCTATTGGAGCAGACAACCTCATCTTTCTCCCTCAGAGCAACTGGTGGGTTTAAACCGCTGACCTCGCAGTTAACAGCCACAGTGCCTGCCATCAGGGCACCTCACTTTTATAGTGCAGCTGTATTAAAAAACAACAAAAAAAGACCATTTAATATTTTTTAATTTGAAGAACATTTTGGAACTAAACAAAGGCCACTGCCTTCTTTATAACCCAGCAGGCATAAATTATTTATATATATATATAATATATATATATCAAGATTCTTTTGATTAAATTTGAGACTATATAGTTGACAGACTACTACACTTGTGATTTTCCTTTGTGATCCTGTGTAAGATCTCCAGATCTGTTGAACAGATTTGCCTCTCCTGAAGACAGTGCTGCATGCGTCTCACCTGAGCTGAAGCCACTCCCATCTTGCCTCACCCTTGACACACATACAACGCTGCCCCTGTGTACCAAGCTGCCCTTCTTTCTACTGCCTTGTAAGGGCTGTCAGTTGCTAGTCATCTGGCTGAAGTCTGGCTTCTATTAATAAAGTCTTCTTTAAAGAAAAACCTGAAAAATCTTGAACTTTGTCTGTGCTAAGAAAGAACCAGATTCCTTTCCCTTTGACTTCCTTTTTATAAGTCCCCCCCCCTCCAAAAACAATAACCTTAAGCAAAAATAGCTTATATGTGGTATGTATTTGTATTCAGGTATTGTAAAATTATGTAATCCAGGGTAAAATGAATCATGGTTTCCCACTTCTGTTGAGTCAATTCTAACTCATTTTGGCCCAGTAGGACACGGTAGAACTGTTGCATGGGGTTTCCGAAACTATAAATCTTTACAGGTGCAATCTTTCTCTCACAGAGGAGCTGGAAGTTTCAAACCTTCAACCTTGCAATTAGCAGCCCAATCCTTAACTGGTTAAATAGCAACCCAACTGAAAAATAAGTTCCCACTGGCAAAGGTTCAAGCTACCATAAGGCTCACGGAAAATCGATTACATTAAAACATATAATAAGGTTTGTTTATAATACATGGAACCACTATGTTGTCTGTGCCATTGAGTAGAATCACAACCCCCTGTGACAGAGTAGAACTGTGCCCTAGAATTTTCTAGACTATAATTGTTACTGGAGCAGATGGTCAGGTTTTTACTCCCAAGGAGCTGTTTGTGGGGAGGTTCAGACAGCAGACCTGTAAGTTAGCAGCTAAGCTCTGCCGGGGTTCCTTCAGAGGTATTGTAGAATCTCGAATTAACAAAGTATATCCAGCATCATTTACTGTTGAATATATTTCTTGTATTTTACCATCTAGAGTGCATTTCTTATATTGTTTTACCATTAATAATCAATTTATGCTTTGAAAAAGCTTGATTAAATGGACTTCAAAGAAAATGTTGAATTCCTAGTTATTGGGGAAAAAATGTTTAAAAGGTTGTTTATACTCATAATGGAACTAGGCATATTCTATAATTTCAGTGCAATATCTCATACTTCTCCATCTAATGATGAGCTCCTGAATAATGATGAAGTTTTTATTCATATGCAAGATGGGCAGTTTATTCATTCAAAATTGCTCACAACAGAAAGCTTGTGATGACTCCAGTGTTGTGGTGGTTTTCAGAGGCCATCGAGTTGGTTCTGACTCCTGGCAGCCCTAAGTACATCCAAACAGAGCACCACCCGGCTGGCCGCCCTCACAGCGGTTAGGAGGTTTGAGTCCATTATCGCAGCCACTCTGTTCGTCCAGCTCATCACGGGCTCTTTTCACTGCCCCTCCACTTTGCCAAGCATGATGGCCTCCTCCAGAGAGCAATCTCTCCTGTTAACATGGTCAAAGTAGCTGAGAAGAAATCTCACCATTCTTGCCTTCAATGAACATTCTGGCTCTTCCAAGACAGATCTGTTTGTTCTTTGACAGTCCGTGTTACTTTCAATATTCTTCACCAGTGCCATAGTTCAAATACATCCATTCTTCTTCCATTTCCTTATTCAGTGTCCAACTTTCACACACCATCTGAGGTCATTGAAAATACTATGGTTTGGGTCAGGCCCATCTTATTCCTTGAAGTAATATCCTTGCTTTTCAACATTTTAAAGAGGTCTGGTGCAGTAGATTTACCACTGCAATGTGTCATTTGATCTCTTGACTGCTGCTTCCATGAGAATTGATTATGGATCTAAGCAGAATGAAATCCTTGACAACTTGCACCTTTTCCCCATTTATCATAATGTTACCGATTAGTGCATTTTTCCAATTGTGAAGAGTTTAGTTTCTTTATATATCCATTCTGAAGACTGCAATTCTTGGTCTTCATCAGCAGGTGCCTCCAGCCCTTCGCACTTTCAGCAAGCAAGGTTGTGTCATCTGCTTATCCCAGGTTGTTAATGAGCCTTCCTCCAGTCCTGATGCCACATTCTTCTTCATATAATCCAGCTTCTCTGATGATTTTCTCAGCATGCAGATTGAATAAATATGGTAAGAAGACACAACCCTGACACACACCTTTCCTGATTTTAGACCAGGCATTATTCTCTCAACTGCCTCTTGATCCAAGTGCAGGGTCCTTATGAGCACAATGAGGGTTCTGGGATTCCCATTCTTCTCAAGGCTGTCCATAGTTTGTTATGATCCACACAGTCAATGCCTTAGCATAGTCAATAAAACACAAACATACCTCAGGTATTCTCTGCTTTGAACTAAGATCCATCTGACATCCCTTGTTCCATGTCCTCTTCTGAATCTCCTGAACCTCTGGCAGTTCCCTATCAATATATTGCTGCAAGGATGATATTGATCCCTAATTTGCATATTCTTTGGAATGAAAATTCTCGTCCAGTCAGCTGGCCAAGTGTAGTTATCTTCCACATTTATTGGCATGGAGGAGTGGGTTCTTCATTAGCATGTTGAAACATTTTAATTAGTATTCCATCAATTCCTGGAGCCTTGTTTTTGGCTAATGCCTTCAGTTCAGCATGGACTTACTTCTGTACCGTTGGTTCCTGCTCTTTTACTACCTCCTTAAAATGGTAGCATGTCAACTAGTTCTTTTTAGTACATTGACTTTGTATTCTTTCCATCTTTTTTTTTTTTCCATATAGGTACATAAGATGGTATTGTGCTCTTAAGCATTCAAATATCTGTATAATGAATTAAAAGATATAGAGCCTCTTTCTCTTAGCTCGTGATTTCTGGAAACTAATTAGTTTGTTTTGTTTTCAGGGAAAAGTGAGATATGTGTCCACATGCTAATTATCACATAAAAACATTGCATCATTTGCGAGAGACTGTAGTTATACTCATCAGATAGCACTGGTAATCACCCAGTAAAGACCTAGCCATTGTCCTTAACTTAATACTATTAGAGATATGAAATTTCATCTAGACAAAAATTTAGAAGAAGAGCGCCAGATACTACTGCAGCAACAAAAACTATGTCGAAATCGAGCACGTAAATATTTTGTGGAGTCAAACCGAAGAAAAAAGTAAGTAACTATATTCTACTCAGTGCTGTAGAATTTTCAAAATCATTGTAAACTAACAGTCTCTCTAGTTGACAGTATTCTAGCCTAAACTATGACAGTGCTTTATGTATAAACTATTGATTTTTGTGACTAAAAATATCATCATTTTTCTATCTAAAGCACAAGGATGGTGATATATTGTCTAGTTCACTGACTGAGAGTCTTTTCCTGTCTTAAAACTGTTATTTCAATATCATATATACTTCTTACAATGCCCACAGAGTATATTATTTTTATATAGCATTTTATGATGAACTTAAATAGTATAAATATTGCCATTAGTATTTTATTC
>NW_022111321.1:11280109-11284060 GCF_000313985.2 Echinops telfairi
AAATACATCCATTCTTCTTCCATTTCCTTATTCAGTGTCCAACTTTCACACACCATCTGAGGTCATTGAAAATACTATGGTTTGGGTCAGGCCCATCTTATTCCTTGAAGTAATATCCTTGCTTTTCAACATTTTAAAGAGGTCGGGTGCAGTAGATTTACCACTGCAATGTGTCATTTGATCTCTTGACTGCTGCTTCCATGAGAATTGATTATGGATCTAAGCAGAATGAAATCCTTGACAACTTGCACCTTTTCCCCATTTATCATAATGTTACCGATTAGTGCATTTTTCCAATTGTGAAGAATTTAGTTTCTTTATATATCCATTCTGAAGACTGCAATTCTTGGTCTTCATCAGCAGGTGCCTCCAGCCCTTCGCACTTTCAGCAAGCAAGGTTGTGTCATCTGCTTATCCCAGGTTGTTAATGAGCCTTCCTCCAGTCCTGATGCCACATTCTTCTTCATATAATCCAGCTTCTCTGATGATTTTCTCAGCATGCAGATTGAATAAATATGGTAAGAAGACACAACCCTGACACACACCTTTCCTGATTTTAGACCAGGCATTATTCTCTCAACTGCCTCTTGATCCAAGTGCAGGGTCCTTATGAGCACAATGAGGGTTCTGGGATTCCCATTCTTCTCAAGGCTGTCCATAGTTTGTTATGATCCACACAGTCAATGCCTTAGCATAGTCAATAAAACACAAACATACCTCAGGTATTCTCTGCTTTGAACTAAGATCCATCTGACATCCCTTGTTCCATGTCCTCTTCTGAATCTCCTGAACCTCTGGCAGTTCCCTATCAATATATTGCTGCAAGGATGATATTGATCCCTAATTTGCATATTCTTTGGAATGAAAATTCTCGTCCAGTCAGCTGGCCAAGTGTAGTTATCTTCCACATTTATTGGCATGGAGGAGTGGGTTCTTCATTAGCATGTTGAAACATTTTAATTAGTATTCCATCAATTCCTGGAGCCTTGTTTTTGGCTAATGCCTTCAGTTCAGCATGGACTCTTACTTCTGTACCGTTGGTTCCTGCTCTTTTACTACCTCCTTAAAATGGTAGCATGTCAACTAGTTCTTTTTAGTACATTGACTTTGTATTCTTTCCATCTTTTTTTTTTTTCCATATAGGTACATAAGATGGTATTGTGCTCTTAAGCATTCAAATATCTGTATAATGAATTAAAAGATATAGAGCCTCTTTCTCTTAGCTCGTGATTTCTGGAAACTAATTAGTTTGTTTTGTTTTCAGGGAAAAGTGAGATATGTGTCCACATGCTAATTATCACATAAAAACATTGCATCATTTGCGAGAGACTGTAGTTATACTCATCAGATAGCACTGGTAATCACCCAGTAAAGACCTAGCCATTGTCCTTAACTTAATACTATTAGAGATATGAAATTTCATCTAGACAAAAATTTAGAAGAAGAGCGCCAGATACTACTGCAGCAACAAAAACTATGTCGAAATCGAGCACGTAAATATTTTGTGGAGTCAAACCGAAGAAAAAAGTAAGTAACTATATTCTACTCAGTGCTGTAGAATTTTCAAAATCATTGTAAACTAACAGTCTCTCTAGTTGACAGTATTCTAGCCTAAACTATGACAGTGCTTTATGTATAAACTATTGATTTTTGTGACTAAAAATATCATCATTTTTCTATCTAAAGCACAAGGATGGTGATATATTGTCTAGTTCACTGACTGAGAGTCTTTTCCTGTCTTAAAACTGTTATTTCAATATCATATATACTTCTTACAATGCCCACAGAGTATATTATTTTTATATAGCATTTTATGATGAACTTAAATAGTATAAATATTGCCATTAGTATTTTATTCTTAACAGAATGCCCTGTAATTTTGATTTATTAATCACTTTCATAATAATTTCTACATGTGCTATTTCTAACCAGAGCAGTCAGGAAGAATATAAATATAATGCTTTCTGCATCTCTAAATATTTTGCCCGTAGAATCTTTTAATGTTGCAACTCGAGGCTTTTTTTCTTGAGTTCTTTCTGTTTAAGATTTGCTGAGCATGCGCTTCCTTGTTTGGTTTTCTAACTCTAGGCCTTCGCATATTTTTTATTATTATTGTAGCATACTTTGTCTCCTTGAGGTGCCCTTTGAAATTTTCTGTTCAACTCTTTTTGACTCCCTCATTTCTTCCATGTGTCTTAGATCCTCTACAATGAAGAGCAAGCTATGGAGTCTCTTCTGACATCCACTTTGACCTTTTCTTTCTTTCCTGTCTTTTTAATGACTTTTTGATTTCTTCATCCAGCTCATCGGGTATTTTGTCATTAGTGTTTAATGCATCAAATCTTCTCTTGAGATGTTCTCAGAATTTAGGTGGGTTAGACTCAAGATAGTTTGGGTTCTTGGACTTTTAAAAAATGTTTTCTTCAGCTTCAACCTGAACTTATATATGAGCAATTGGTAGTCCGTTCCGCAGACAGCCCCTGACCTGCCTTTAGCTGCTAATATTGAGCTTCTCCATTGTCTCTTCCCACAGTTGTAGTCAATTTGATTTCTGTGGATTCCATATGGAGACGTCCATGTGTAGATTTACCATCTATGTTGTCTAAAAAAAGGTATTTGTGATGAAGTCATTGGTCTTGTGAAATTCTGTCACGCCATCTCCAACTTCATTTCCGTTGACAAGACCATATTGTGTAACTACTGTTCCTTCCTCTTCACTTCCAATTTTTACATTTCAATTGCCAATAATTATCAATACATCTCGATTGCATGTTTGATCAATTTCAGACTGAAGAAGTTGGTAGAATTCTTCAATTTCTACCTCACTAGTTTTAGTGGTTGGATAAATGTGAATAATGTTTATATTGATTGAATTATTTGCATGCAAATAGACATTACGCTATCACAGACAGCATCATACATCAATGTTGATCTTGAAATGTCCTTTTTGACCATGAATATATTACCATCCTCTTGATCATGTCGTTCCTGACATAGTAAACCATGTGTTTCTGATTCACAATGGTCAATACCAGTGCATTTCAGCTAACTAATGCCTAGAAAATAAATCTTTATGTGTTCCATTTCAGTTTTAATGGTTTCAATCTTCATAGATTCATACTTTGTACATTCCAAGTTCCAGTTATTAATTTATGTTTGCAGCTGTTTCTTCTCATTTTGAGTCGTGCCTCATCAGCAAATGAAGGTCCCACAGGCTTTTCTCATCCACCTCATTCTGAGCAACTACTTTGAGAAGGCTGCTCTCTTTCTGTCGTCTGAGTGCCTTCCGACCTGAGGGGCTCGTTGTCTGGCACTGTCTCTGACAACGTTCTCCTTCTAGTCATTAAGTTTGTAGTAGCTGGCGATGTTTTGATGCTATCCCTGGGGCTTTCAGGGGCTGATTCCTCAGAAGTGGAGAGCCAATCCCTTCTTTGTAGTCTCTCAGTCTGGAAGCTCTGCTGAAACCTGTTCACTTTGGGTGACCCTGCTGGTATTTGAAGTACTGGCGACATAGCCTTCAGCATCACAACAACCCACAAGCTTTCATAGTAAAACAAACTGACAGACAAGTGGTGGATAAACTTCATAGTCTCCTAAGAATGACATTTGGCACTCAACTTCATAAACTGGCAAGATCAATTAAGTCCATCCATACAATCTATTTAAGCAAAACTACATTTTTCATAATAAATTTTAAGTTAAGGGATGATTATGATAACCAAAATGTTAATTTTCTTTGGCAACTTTCTGGATTAACAGATTACTATGCATGGTTTTTCTAGTGTTCATTTTGGAACCTATCAATAAATCAATGGCTTTGTGAATAACTAAACTCTTTTCCCTCTTATTCCAGTTATAGTCCTTTTTATTGAACATAACTTCCAAACTTTAAAGGATCTGTTGAACTACTTAATTCATATACTTTCTACCTGTGTTATATAATGCCCTCCC
>NW_022111321.1:11284160-11309932 GCF_000313985.2 Echinops telfairi
CTTATGAGCACAATGAGGGTTCTGGGATTCCCATTCTTCTCAAGGCTGTCCATAGTTTGTTATGATCCACACAGTCAATGCCTTAGCATAGTCAATAAAACACAAACATACCTCAGGTATTCTCTGCTTTGAACTAAGATCCATCTGACATCCCTTGTTCCATGTCCTCTTCTGAATCTCCTGAACCTCTGGCAGTTCCCTATCAATATATTGCTGCAAGGATGATATTGATCCCTAATTTGCATATTCTTTGGAATGAAAATTCTCGTCCAGTCAGCTGGCCAAGTGTAGTTATCTTCCACATTTATTGGCATGGAGGAGTGGGTTCTTCATTAGCATGTTGAAACATTTTAATTAGTATTCCATCAATTCCTGGAGCCTTGTTTTTGGCTAATGCCTTCAGTTCAGCATGGACTTACTTCTGTACCGTTGGTTCCTGCTCTTTTACTACCTCCTTAAAATGGTAGCATGTCAACTAGTTCTTTTTAGTACATTGACTTTGTATTCTTTCCATCTTTTTTTTTTTTCCATATAGGTACATAAGATGGTATTGTGCTCTTAAGCATTCAAATATCTGTATAATGAATTAAAAGATATAGAGCCTCTTTCTCTTAGCTCGTGATTTCTGGAAACTAATTAGTTTGTTTTGTTTTCAGGGAAAAGTGAGATATGTGTCCACATGCTAATTATCACATAAAAACATTGCATCATTTGCGAGAGACTGTAGTTATACTCATCAGATAGCACTGGTAATCACCCAGTAAAGACCTAGCCATTGTCCTTAACTTAATACTATTAGAGATATGAAATTTCATCTAGACAAAAATTTAGAAGAAGAGCGCCAGATACTACTGCAGCAACAAAAACTATGTCGAAATCGAGCACGTAAATATTTTGTGGAGTCAAACCGAAGAAAAAAGTAAGTAACTATATTCTACTCAGTGCTGTAGAATTTTCAAAATCATTGTAAACTAACAGTCTCTCTAGTTGACAGTATTCTAGCCTAAACTATGACAGTGCTTTATGTATAAACTATTGATTTTTGTGACTAAAAATATCATCATTTTTCTATCTAAAGCACAAGGATGGTGATATATTGTCTAGTTCACTGACTGAGAGTCTTTTCCTGTCTTAAAACTGTTATTTCAATATCATATATACTTCTTACAATGCCCACAGAGTATATTATTTTTATATAGCATTTTATGATGAACTTAAATAGTATAAATATTGCCATTAGTATTTTATTCCTAACAGAATGCCCTGTAATTTTGATTTATTAATCACTTTCATAATAATTTCTACATGTGCTACTTCTAACCAGAGCAGTCAGGAAGAATATAAATATTACAGCGAATATGTCAGGGGCTGAGGAAGGAGCTTTCTATGGAAACTAGAACCCAAAATAAAGTAGAAATTCAAACCATGCAATCACTGCCTAACATTTTTAAGAACATGTTTAATTATTGGATTTTTTAATTTTTTAGACAATAACTAGCCTTTTTTTAATGTTGTTTTTTACTGCCTTTACTGTCATTTCTTCAGTACATGATTAGCCAAAAATCCCTAGAGCTTATTAACTACATCATTGGCATATGTTGCAAATCCCATTTGGGAACATAAAATTGTTTACCTGTGGTTTTTTTCCCTGGCATTACATGGTTCTTTATATTAACTATTTCAGTGTTTGTAGTAGTTGAATTTCTTTAATGAAAATTTTGTTTTTCATGTGTTTGTTTCTTTTTCCTCTTACCTTTTCTTTCCTAAAGGAAACGGTGGAAGGCATTTAGTAGGTATTCAGTAAATCATGGTGACTAGGACATATGTTGAAAGGCATTGGCGTCTAGGTAGGGTTAAGCCTGAGTTTGTGAACTACAGCACATTATATAATCTCTTTCAACCTCAGTTTTCTCAATTATGATTGAAATAGCGTGTATATCAAGAGTTGGTTGCATAGAGCAAAGGTAACGGGAAGACAAGCACTTGAAAACATGTAAAAATATTTACCACACTGTTGGCATACACACTTCTTATTAGTCAATTATATTGATTCATGAATTAATGTTTTTCAGTTGTATCTTTTCCAATAACTGCTCTGTAAACTAAAAGGCTTACATATGGAAATTGATTCACAGCTTTCCCACTACTCTTTAAGCACTCATAAGAAGTCTGATGTAGAAAGCATAATGAAGAAAATCGGTTTAAAATTCTAAGAGTGAGAACATTTTCTAATATAATTGTATTATGTTTTATTTTTCTGTGACCCTAAAGTACTACATAAAAGTTTGTATTGAGACTAATCATATATCTCCAAAGGTGATCTTTTACAAAAGGGGCCCAGTGATTGGTGTTCTGAGCTTCAGAGGGTGTCTGTTATTTTGGCCTTTTATAACATGCCTTTTCTATCCAGTTTTGCGTTACATCATCTAAGTTACTGCTCTCCACTCACATGATGGTCACAATATTTTTTTGTAAGTCTTTTTTTCTGTGAGCAAAGACAATTGCCACTTGTTGGTTAAACTTTGCCACTATTAGTGTTGTGTCTCCAGTAGACAAATGTTCCCCCGTGCTCTTACTTCCATGACTTGCTTAAAATCTTATACACTTTTAGTTTTTACTTACTACTTTCTTGCTTTTTTGTTGCAATAATTTTCTTCTCTTAAATTCTGTGCCTTTGTCACATTAAGCTTTCTATTTTCTGGTAGCTCTTTGATGAGTCTCCTCTGTTTCCCTCTAAGAAGCTCCCTTTATCTTTCTGTTCGAACAGGCACAGCTCTTACCTCCCCTGTTGTCCCTTCTGTTTTACCCCATTACTTTTCCATAGTGCATCCTCAAGTAACTGCCTAATATGCTACTGTTGTTAGTTACTGTTAAGTTAATTCCCACATGATGTAGCAACCTCGTGTGTGTGGAATAGAACTCCATATGATTTCAATGACTAAATTTTTTGGAAGTAGATCAAGAGGCCTTGCTACCAATTTTATTATATAAGCATAAAGAAAATACATGGACTTAGGTCTTTGAGTGTACTCCTCAGACCTATTTATTGGTAGATAAGTGAGTGGATATCACTTACTCATCAGACAAGCATATAGCCTCATTGGTACCATTGATTCAGCATAATACAGAAGAATCTATTTTGTTGAATCTATTCTACAATTAAACCTTACAAAATAGAAATAATATAATTTAATGTGAGCTCATGAGGAAAATTAAGTTAATTTTTAGGACAAGTTCAAAGAGTCTTCAGATCACTTGAAACACTAGAAGTGAAAACAGAGCTAGAACTCGGTGGGACTGCCTTGTTTTTCCAAGTCTTGCAAGTTTTCCACCTTTGACAGGGTGCCATCTTACCACTTTGCTATTACTCCTATTAGTGGAAGACAGTTGCGTTTTCCTTCTCTGACAGCATTCTGCCTTACACACGCTGGCTTTCACAGGTTTCACTGTATACTCGTATATAGTCTGAGCCTGTTAGTGTTTTCAGGATTCTCCTGCTCCAAGGTTGGGATAAAAGAAGAGAGAGAAAAGGCATTTACTACTATATTATTCCCAAGGCCTGAGATCCCTCGCCAGTCTGCCTCCTCCTCTCTACTGTTCAGTCTTCCTGTGTCTGTTGCATATAACATGCTGGGTTTTTAGTTGTACTTAGTGGGGGGAACAGCACAAAGTATGTCTAATCCTGGAAGCAGAAGTTATTTCTTTTCTATGTTAGTGTTTTTCCCTCTAGAAATGTTGTTGCTCCTCTTTTTTGAAATTTCTAATACTTTATAACTTAGAAAACAGAGAATTTTGTCAGAACTAAATCCAAGGTAAGAATAAATGGGCTGCCCCAGCTATCATTCTTGAATATTTTGATAAAGATTCTACAGAAGGCTCCTGATTAGAAGTGGGGAAATGCAGAAGAACATTCCAAAATAGGATCTAGACATTCTGAGTTTGGATGAATCCCTGAAACTGAGATAACTTTTATACCTTAAACAAAAAATACTCTCTGACTTCTCCTTTAAACCCAACAATAGGCTAGTTTAATTAGAAAGAATGTTTGCCTGGAGTATTGTGCTCTTGTGATGAATGAAATTGAAAACAGCAATTCAACAGATCAGATAGGAAGCTTAGGGGCCCAAGACTTTGTTAGTAAGGAAGATTGGTTCAGAAAAGTAGAGTGGAGAGCCTATGTGAAATAACCAGTATCACAGAATTGTATTTGTAGAAATCATTGGATGGGTGTGTGTATATTTTCAACAACAATAAAATTAATATGAAATGGACTGTGAATAAGTACCTAAGAGACTATAAATTTTAATTAGTAGGTATGAAGTTTACTTAATTGTTATTGCCATGTCTAGTTGGCTGACACCTCAGCCTTTGACGACGTGAGGCACTGTTTTTCATTTGTATTATGTACATTGCTAAAGTTGATTGGGTATGTTCCCCTCAAATAGTGTTTTATAGATCTTTTTAATTGACCTCTTAATTGATTTCTTTTTCAGTCAACTAAAATACAATCAATCGGAAAATGGGATTTGGGGTTTAGTTTTGCGGAGATTTCATTTAATTTTCAGCCCTGGCAAGCATGAGATTAATAATCTGAAACAAATAGGTTTCTTAGCCAATTAAAGCTCACAGCATACTGTCGAGTTTAGTGTCATTTCTTATAGGCTACTGGCACTTATTTGTTAAAAATGTATGTTATTATGTTCTTGAAAACTATTCTTTCTCTCCCCTGCCTTTTTCATTTGAAAATGATATTTATCCCTATTTTTAAATGTCTTTCATGTTTAATCGTCTTGAATTATGGTTGTATTTCAATCTTAAATTTAATTATATCTCTAGAGGGTTGTAGCTACTGAAATCTGAAATACGATTCCACCAATCAAAAAGGAAATGCCTCCTAAAAGGCAAGCACTTCCGCTCCATCTTGGCCTCGCCCAGGGCTCCAGGCGCTCCCGCAGCACTGCTTAGTGTTCATTATTAAAGAGAGCTGTTGCCACGATGCTTACCCTGTTTCCCGGAAAGTAAGACATCCCACGAAAGTAAGATCTCCATACAGTTTTGCCTCTCGCTGAAATATAAGGCTCCCCCCGAAAATAAGGCCCCCCGAAGCTACCATAACTCTGCACTCTGGACCATAGCAGCGGGCGCCACCGCACAGCTCACTGTTGGCCGCATTGCAGCCGGAGCAGACAGGAAGTGCGAGGTCTCTTTTAATAAAACAGTAAACAATGTGTACTGTATTCTTCATGGAAAAGTAAGGCATCCCCTGAAAATAAGACCTAGCGCGTCTTTGGGAGCAAAAAATAATATAAGACACTGTCTTATTTTCGGGGAAACAGGGTACTTGTTCCCTACTTAAGCATATCCTAACAGAAGAACATGATATGCCACAGCTGTTGATTCCTGGGAAACCAAAAGTGCGTGGCATATGGCCATCAGTTGATGAGATGGTGGCTCACTTTGAACCAAAGCCCTATGCTTGTTTCATGAAGGCAGAATTTCACATGTAAACAGGCCCTTCACAAGTAGCTAAGGAAGACGGTGTTTCTTTTGTAAAAAGGGGTGATTGTAGAGTTGGAAAGTAGCAACATCCTTTTCCAACTCTCAACCCTGCAATGATAGAAGAGCTCACATTTTCACTGCCAGTCCCTTCTATTCCCACAGGACTTTCCATAATGTCAGGTATGTAGCAGCCTAAAAGGCACTCGGTAACTCGCCATTGAAAGGGTGAGGAAAGATCCATCCCCTTGAGAAAACCAAACCCACTATTAGGGAGCCTGTCATTGAATTCAGGGGCGGAAACTTCTGCTTGGTGCTCATTTCCATTCCGAGTTCAATTTGATTCAAATACAGTATAGGCTTTGCTTATTTCCTATGATCCTGACAAGTGCTCTTTGAAACTATTCGAACTGTATGCATTTTAGCCCAGAGAATCATTGTGGGACAATATGAAATGTCAGTGATGATAATTTGCTATCAGATGACCTCCTGGCTATAAGTAGGTGATTACCACCTCATATATCCATTATTCCTGATGGATAAACTTCATTAAACTGGTGGTATTCATTCAGTTTCTTAAACCTGCTAAGTGTGTCCTTCTGTCTAGGCCCCATCTGCTCTCCAATCCTGCAGCTCAGCCTACCACTACTTCTGCCTAAGGAATTCTTCTTACCATTGTTGAATGACTGCTCTTATTCTGAACGTTTGAGCCTAAATGTCATATCTCCTGAGAAATATTCTGTTTAGCTTATCTACAGTGGGTTCCCCTGTTCCTCTCTCCCACATCAGAGTTCCCTTGCTTGATAACATCTTATGACAACAATTCTTGTTGACTTGCTTTTAGTGTTTGCTTGCCCTCACTCTGATGACAAACAAACTCACTGCCATGGAGTTGATTCTGACTCATAGTGGTGCAGCAGGACAGAATAGAACTGCCCTGTGGATTTTGAGGCCACGGCTCTTTATGGGAGTAGCAACCCTCATATGAGAGCTGTGGTGGTTTCAACTGCTGACCTTATGGCTAGCAGTCCAACAGATAGCGCACTCTGCCCCCAGGGCTCCTCACTCCCTCACAAGATTGTGAATAACTCTATGGCCCACGTTTGTTTTACCCCCTCTCACATGCACAGCAAATAAACTACTATCAAAATTGTAGGCAACTGCTTTTTAAAGTATCCTGATCATATCTGAAGTTGACATATGATTAAGCATTCATTCCAAAATTATTAAGCATTTACCTACTGCAAAGCTTTGTGTTCAGCCCAGAAATTCCAGAAATTAAAATTTCAGTCTTTGCACTCAATAGATTTAGAATCTTTTGAGGGAAGACTGACCCAATGTAATTTATTCTTTCATTTAATAAATCTATTTTGTGCTTGCTTTATTCCAAATATTATGCTATGTACTTATATAGGCAGTATCTTTCTTAGGGCATGTATAATCTTAGAAGCCTTGCATAATTGTAATTTAATGAGATAAATACTATGATAAAGCTAGCCTAAGGATTCCATGGGAGGACAAACGTGTGTTAGGAATGGGTACTGCGAGTGGGGTACGCTGAATGAAAAGAGAAGGCTTACCGAAATGCCTATCTGTCTAGTGTATCATTGTTTATGTTGTTGCTAGGTGCCCTCTAGTCAGTTCCAGACTCAGCAACAGACCAAAACATTGCATGGTCCGACACCAGCCTCACAATTGCTGCTGTGTTTGTGCCCATTGTTGCAGCCAGTCAGTGTGTCAGTCTGTCTTGTTGAGAGGCTTCCTCTTCTTCACGGAGGACCTACTTTATCAGTCCTGATGTCCTCCAGGCACTAGTCCAAGGGTCCTCAAACTTTTTAAACAGGGCCAGTTCACGGCCTCTCAGACCCGTTGGAGGGCTGGACTATAGTTTTTAAAAAAACTATGAACAAATTCCTATGCACACTGCACATATGTTATTTTGAAGTAAAAAAACAAATGGGGCAAAAACACCCAGCGGGCCGGATAAATGTCCTTGGTGGGCCACATGTGGCCCGCGGGCCGTTGTTTGAGGACCCCTGCACTAGTCCCTTCTGATAACATCATTAGAACTTGTAAGACAAAGTCTTCCCATCCTCACTTGTAGGGAGCCTTCTAGCTGTACTTCTGCCAAGACAAAATTGCTTGTTCTTCTGGCTGTGCATATACATATAGTCAATATTCTTTGCCAACATCATAATTTAAATACATAAATTCTTTTCCAGACTTCTTCATTCAATGTCCAGCATTCACATGCATAGGCGTCTATTGAAATTGCATAGCTTAGATCTAAAGCACCTTAGTTTTCAAAGTGACATAATTGTTCTTTTACTCTCCCTCCCCCCCTTCTTTTAACTTTTAGTATAATTTAGGTGAAAATGTACATGCTAAATCGGTTTTCTTTTCAACAATTCATACACATCTTGTTTCCTGCCATTTATGGCAATCTCTGCAAAATAACAGCACTCTTCCTAGTTCCTCTGTGTTCCCCATTTCCATGCACCCTTCTTCTCTGACCCTTCCTGCTTTCTGAGCTTTGTCCCTGGGCAACTAGGGCCCTTTTCATGCTTGATTGTCTGAACAAGGCTTCTCCTCCCGAGAAATGTTGTTCACCTTATCTGCCTTTCTACTGTTTCACTGCGAGTTGATACAGGGGTGATTCCAGTGACAGACGTACGGGCTCTCTAAGGGGCATAAGCTGAGGGGTTCCACCAGCTAAGTCTGGTTTTGTTTATGATTTGGAATTTTGTTCCACGTTTTCCTATTCTATTCAGTACCTCGGGTGGTGGTCCTTTCCAGGTGCTCGGCAGTGGTAACTGGGCAGGATCGAGTTCTGATCTCAGGATCATGGAGTCTGGGGTTCTCTAATTGTCTTCACTCTTTGTGGCTCTGGATGAGGAGAGATCAACAGTGCATCTTAGATGAACCCTCACAAACCTTTACGATCCCAGTCTCTAGTCAATAAAATCATAGAGCTTTGTCTTTGTAGGTTGGTTGCCAAGTGACCTTGCTGTCCCCAGATCTATGGTACCCACAGGCCTAGAGACTCATTTTCTCAAGGTGTTCGGTTATATCTAAGAAGTTCTTATAACTCTTCCCCCAGTACATCAAATAACTTTGACAGTTTATTGGCATATAATTCACATATCATTACAACTCAAGAGTTTAAGCATATTAAAAAGGGTTGTGCGGCCATCACCACAATTTTAGAAAATATTCTTCTTTCTAGTACTTATTATTACTATTGGCTCCCTATTTCCCCCTAACCTCCCTTCCCATAACCTCAAAAAACTTAATCCAATTACTGCCTCTGTTGATTTACCTATCCTGGATTTCATATAAAGAAAAGCATACAAAAAGAAAAGACCAATCATAACTAAATAAAACCTAGAAAATCCTCAGTTGAAAAAGTAGCAGAAAATAATAAAAACTAAAACAGGTTTAAAATCGGTCAAACGGGAGAACAAATGATAAGGTATTAAATTGTAACCTACCTACAATTGCATTAATACACTTTGCAGTGCATACTGTCTAATACCAAGGCTGTTCACATCCCTGGTCAATAGCCAGAGCGGATTCACCAGAGGCTCAATCCAAATCGGCTTCTGCAGTCCCTCAGCATTTTGAAGCACATGCTCCACACTGCTCTCCTTACTGCTTTTCTTCAGGCTCCCATTCAGAGGCAAATGGAGGCGTATTTTAAGGGTAAAATACACTAGCACATGCAAAATTAGTTTTCCTTTTTGTGTGTTGAAATCATATTTTTGTATACAAAAATCATATTTTTATAGAATGTATTAAAATTAGTTTTGCCTTATTATGGCTCTTAGACATTTTTAAAGTTACATGCACAGCTCATATTTTATTTCTAGACAGTGCTGTGACAGTGTCCCTATCAGGAAGGTTTAGAGGCAAATTTAAAGTTCATAAAGCTACATTTGCATTGTACTGTACATATATTGCATAATATTGAGGAGATATGTTTTATATCGAGTACCTTAGGGGATTCTTAAAGGAAATTACATTGGAGAATATAAAATTTTGTCCCTGCCTATGGCACCACCACTACCCCCTGTGTCCTTCAGTGGCCCTATAGGGCTATAGCCCTACTTCCCAAAAGTAGAATTTCCTAAATCTAACTTACCGGTATGTGAATTAGAATAATTCTAGAGGGACTGCAGGTCTTCAAACAGATGATGCATAGTTATCTCTGGTACTCCAAAATCTCCAAGGATTATCGCAACTACCCCGTCATCTTCCATCCCAAGGCAGGTTCCTTTGGAAGTGTTCCACTAGTGTGTTCATTTTCCTCATGTGCAGCAGGTAATTATCAAATCACAGGCACACACACATATACAAATTTTTCAAAAACAAGTTAATTTTTCAAGAGAGTACTGTTTAAAGTGTAGAACAAACTACCTAGGGACAGTCAGCAATAAATAAGCAGGTATTGGAAAACTGAGAGGTTGTTCAGACTTTGGCCAGTATTTATAGCCAGGGGAATTTGGGGCTGTTAAAACTTCAAATTTTCAAGAGAATTTGAAAATCAAGATATCTGTGAAAATTGTCTACATTTTTAGCACAGTTCAAACCTAATAGGACAACTACTTTTAAACTTCTAACCTAAAAGAAAACAAGAAATATACAGTATTTTCCTAACAGTCTCCTCACCTATAAGGCAAAGTCCTTTTACCAAGAAAATATTTATAACCTTGTTTGAAAATAATTTTTCCACCATGCATGTTGAGGATGGGCAGGAGTACTTAGGCCTGCCAGGAACTAGAAAGGTACCAATGCACAGACTTCCCTTAGTTGCAAAAAGATTTGGATAAAGTTGGAAATTACCTCTAACAAAGATAAACATAAGTTCTTAACCACGGTCCCTTTTTTTTAAACCTAAAATGTATTGCTTCTCAGTAAATGAAATTTTTAATTAATTAAGATACTATTATATAGTAAATAGAGCACTTTCTTTATTGGGGTTTTAGAAATGTATTCTCTAACTCTGTTATGTACTTTGAATTTTAAAAATAGAGCCTTTGAAGAAAAGCGGAAAGAGCAAGAAGAAAGAGAACACCAAATCAGAGAACAAATACTTCAACAAAGAAAACAGAAGTTTGAGGAAGCTACCGAGAGATTCCAGCGTGCCCACATTCCTCTTTCACAGCGTAGGAGAACAGGTGCCTTACTCTCGTGAATAATAAGAGAACAGAAATGAGAGTTATCACTTATTACTTGATGAGAAAATGAAACACCAAGAGACAAAGCGGACGCTCACACTAAAAATGGTCTGCATGTCTTTTTGAGCAATGAGAATGTAACCAAGTGGAAAAAGTAATTTGATTTAGGTTTTTAATTTGGGCAATATTTTGTTGCCTCTAGTAGTACCTTTTAAAACCAACTTACATTTCATCTTTGTAAAATTGATGTAGCAAGTAGTTTAAGAAAAAGAAAGTGACTGTATCTCTTGGGCCACACTCATTCTGACATTTTATTCAGTTTGCTTTAAATTCTTATCTGAGATGCTGACATGGCAAAAAGAAAATCTACAAAGTGATATAATCCAGCAATCTAGGACCTCAAATTAAAATTGATTGAGAATTTAAATATGCTGGTGCTTGGGTCATTGACTTTACATCTTTTCTTCATTCTTTTTCTTTAAATACCTTAACTAATAAGAGTTAACAAACAGCTGTCCAAGGTTCATTCAGAAAAAGGGTAGGTACCTTTAGCATTCAAGGACACATCTTGTACCATGTTCTTAGCCCTGGGCACAATTGGAATACAAAGAAATCTAATTGGACTCTACCCTTAAAGCTTTCACAGCCTCGTTTGGATATGAAAATAAAATAAACAATAAGTGTCAAGATATGCATGATAAATGCTATGGTAATGAAATGTATAAAGTACTGAACGCTATGTAAAGGCATCAGGGCAGTTACCTGAAGAAAATGGTTTTAATGAAATCAAAAAGAGTATGCCAGACAGAAAGAGCTGCTTATACTACTGTATGTATTTCCATGTATCAGAAGCACAGGATAGGATTTTTTAAATAGGAAAAAAAAAGGATTTGAGAGTAGAAAAATTATTGGAGCCAATTCCCAAAAAACTTTACATGTCATGCCAAGAATTCCGTCTTTATCTGAAATGTACCCCACTTGCTTTTCTAACTGGAAAGCAAGCCATCACTGTGTCAGTAAGCAATACTGGCCTTGACGTACGGCCCAAAATAACAGGGGCTTAAACTTTTCCCTCATACAGTAAGTTTGGAGGTAGCAATCAAAGCTAGCTTGATGGCTGTGCAGTGTCACTAAGGACCAATGCTCTTTCCTGTCTCTAAGTCCCACTCTCTGCAGTATGTGGCTTCTGTCTTTTCCCTTATGGCCACACATTGACAACTGGAGCTCCAACCATGTCCCTCCTGTGGGAATGAAGAATCAAGAAGGGGAAATGACAAATAGATGTCATCACCTCCCATTAAATGCTTTCCTAGAAGAACCCTATCTTCCTGCTTATAACTATTGGCAACTCCATTTGCAAAAGATGCTGAAAATCGTTTTTAATCTAGGTAAATTGCCACGTCTAAGCAATCTAAGGTCTAATACCAAGGAAAAGAAAGAAATGAATATTAGGTAGGCAACTAAGGTTCTCTGCTCTCATTAGATTTATTGGTTAGAAAGAGAAGTATGGTTATAACATGGAAGATGGACTGAGGAGAGAGTGGAATAGATAGGCAAGCTAGAAAGACAGTTCAATAATTGCATCAGGAGTTTTTAAGATGCCAAATTAAAGGTAGTATACTGGGAGTGGAGGTAAGAGGTAATGAATTCAGCATATGGAGATAGGAGATAATCCACAGAAGTTGGTGACTGATTAAGAGTGCTGGGAGAAAGGTAGGGGTACAGCAGTGAGCTTTTACACATTGTAAGCAGTCAGTCAACCCTTTATAAATAGGTTATTTTGGTAGATGAAGGTAATATTAATAAAGGTTACAAATAAGGACAGAATCAGGATAGCGAGATGAAAGGCCATTAATCAAGTTTTAAATGCACTGAAATTGATTGCCATGACCTATGCCAATGGAGAAGTCCAGTCAGCCATGGGAAGCCTAGGTCTGACACTCAAGAGAAAGAAGAGGAGAAATGTAGACTTATTGGTGTAGAATATAGATGAATACTTAGCTTCTGAGATAATAACTCCTGGGGGCCCAGCCTTGGCAGGGGTTCCACACATTCAGGAGCCCCAGTTTCACCTCCAGGAGCCCCAGTAGGTTTGCACTTTGACAGTCAGAGAGGAAAAAAATCCCATTCTGCGTCTGGCTAGGGGAAGGAGAAAGTGCTGTGTGTTTACACAAATAATGCGTGGGAGTTTTTAGGGCTTTAAATAGCAAGTATTTGAAAGGGGAAAAAAAGTGCATTTATAAAAATAACTTAGTGGGGGGAGGGTGCTATTGATTTGAAAAAAAATAAAACAGTAAAAATCATGTACCCTGCATTATTTGTGTTAAGAATCTGTGACCATCTTGATACAGTGCCCTGTTTTGAATAAAATGCTGTCTGTAAAATTTGAGGTCGATTCAAAAAATCATGGAAAAATAGAATTAAAAAATAATGGATTTTTTGCACAAAATTTTGAAGCCCCCCCCCCACCATATAGGTACTCAGCAAACATTAGTTTGTGCTTTTATATCATCTTCATTTCTTCATATATTTTTTATCAGAAATGTTTAAGATTGTGAGGTCAAATTATGAAGGGTGTGTATTCTAGAATAAAGAGCCCAAAACACCTCTAAAGTTTTCTCTTTCCAGTTAAAATATTTAAGCTGATCAGAATCTTGTGGAACCAGTGTCTCCTTTGGGAATTGAATATCTAAACTTCAAATATGTGCACTATTCTAAAAGTTTCATAAAATTTTTATAGTAATATTTTATCATTGACAATTTATAGGTCCAATATAAAGATACCATTGAGGGTGAGTTCATTCTGTTAATAATTTATCTTCCCCTCTTTATTATCCCTTAGTTTTTAAAAAAATAGTTCCTCCATTAGAAGAGGCCCTAAAACAAATTCAGGGATCCAGCTTAAAATCAGAATTAAATCTTCCCACGCCCCACAGATCAGCAGTTAACTGGAGGTAAGTAATTTATAATCGTGTGTGTAACTATTCATATGTAACAACTATGTAACTTTTGATTTTCTGAGTCTGTAGAGTTGCTTCTCACCTCTATTTGAACATTTTCTATTTTATTCTAATGGTTTAAATTGATGTGTAGTAGCATGTGAATTGCTCCAAGAGTAAGGCAGAATTCTAATTAATTGTCTTAAAGTCTTTGGATTATAAATGCTGCCTACATTCAATACTGTTTTATGGAATTTATTATCAAAACAGGAGTCCTGGTGGCATAATGGGTACACATTGGGCTGCTAACGGCAAGGTAGCAGTTCAGAACCACCAGCCACTCCATAAGAGAAAAATGAGACTCTACTCCCATAAAGATTTACAGTTTCAGAAACCTACAGAGGCAGTTTTACCCTGTCCTATAGGGTATATGAGACAGAATTGACTCTCTGACAGTGAGTTTGAGTATTATTATCATAACTACTTTAAAATACTGAAACTGCTTATTACCCATCTTTTCTGAGAAGAGAAAGTTTTGTTGAATTGTAGCAATGGAAATCTAGGTAACAGATGCTTAGAGTAGAAATGGGGTTTTCCTCACTGGAGGTCTTTCCTGGATATCATGAGAAAGCTATCGTGTCTCCTACTTCTTCCTGGGGTGACTTAAGTGAATCCTCTAAGAGCAATGGGATGGACCATCCAGCCACTGGGTACCCTCTTAACATCTGGATTTATTTATTCTAAATATCTGTTAAAGCTGCTGGAGTGGTGGTCCCCTTGTGTATTAGGCAGTGTTCTCTAAAGAAACAAAGCCAGGACACTTATAATTATATATATGTATGTATATAGATAGGTTTATACAGCGAGAAAAAACATAACTGCTAATTAGTCCACACAGCAGTACAGAGGGCTCAGTTCAACTCACTTTCGTGGAACACTTAAGTTACTGAAGGTCCTTCAACTCACAGGATGCCAGTCCAAGGTCAGGGAAGCAGCCAGCAGAGTCTGCTCTCAAGCAAGTCAGGCAGAGTGGGACACAGGCAGTAAGTAGACAGCAGCAGCAGTCAGTTTCAAGGGAGCATAGAGAATCACAGGCCCTGTTGGGGTCTTGAGCTCTCGCAATGTACACATGGTGACACGTTCCACCAGCAGCATGGTGAAGCACAGCAAAGTGACACAATCCAGGGGTTGTCTCGGCCCACAGATAGTACAGCACGTGGTTGAGGCAAAGAACTAGCTCAGGCAGCAGCACATTGGTCCAATCACCAGGGAGAAAAATGGGATGCCTGCCTCAGAGAGCATTTATGTCGGTTGCCCACCAATCAAGCTGCAACCTGATTAAACTCCGCCGACATGTTCCTAAAGAGGCCTAGTTGGCCCAATCAACCTGTCACACCTTGTGGCAGAGTAGTGCTAAGCTCCATAGAGTTTTCAGTGGTTTTTCTTATTTGTTTTAAGTAGAATAACAGATCTTTCTAATATGGCACCTTTATATTGATGCTAACTGCTAAACCTTAACAATTTGCGTCCCCCAGAGGGATATAAAAACCCTCTGTTCCCAAGCCAATTCGGATTATAGAACAGAGTAGAACTACCTCCACAAGTTTCCATAAATCTTTATGGGAGCAGATTGCTTCCTCTTTCTCCCTTAAAGCAGCTGGTGGGTTCCAACCACCACCCTTTCCATTAGAAGCCCATCGCTTACCCGAGTGCACCACTGGCGGGAAACCAAGTGCGGTGGGAAGCCAGCTAGAAGAGTAATTATTGACTTTCTCCTTCTCGATCATTCTCCCAGCTCCTGCCAGTTAATGCTTTTCATTGTCTGAAATCAGCCAAATATTGAAGACAAGGGGTCATTCATTCTGTGGAACACAGAACCAATTGGAAAGATGTAGGAAGTGAACCTTGGAGGGCAAAGAGAGAAGGCCAGCAATATTTCACAACAAAGAAGGCATTGGCATGGTGAAGCGGGATGGTGAAGCGGGATGGTGAAGGCAGAAAACATTGCGTGAGCTGAAGAGAAATGGACAGGGAGAAAAGTAACATAACAAGTATAGAGCTTGGCGATGAATAGCAAAGAAGGGCTTTTCCCACTCCTGGTGGGAGAAATCTACTCAGTGAAAACTGGTTCTGGTGCTGGTACCTTTCTAGACTGCAATTGTGCTAGTCATGAGTTTGACAGCCTTATTTAAACAGATACGATCTCTCCCATCGTCAAGGAAAAACACGATGATGGCCCTCTGGTTATTGTCCTATACAGCCACTCATTGTAGTCTCCTTTCCTTACACCTGAGCTGTCACTTGAAGAAATAAAGGGATCGCAAAAAGGACAAGACCCTGTAACTACTTCACTCCACAGGGTTTTCACGGCTGTGACCTTTCAGAAGCAAACCAACAGGCCTTTCTTCTGAGGTACTTCTGGGTGGGTTTGAACCACCAACCTTTGGGTTCTTAGCCCAGCACTTAACCATTTGCATCACCCAATACTCTGTCTAGAGTTGAGTATGGTAAAAATGTGATGTATATAAATGTCTGTTGGGGCCTAGACATGTCTTAAAGAATTGCAAATAATGTAGCTTTTCAGGCATGTCTAGGGTTACAGAGTTGTTAAAGGTTCAGACTTGTAATGAACATGCTATTTAGAATGGCAGGACTATAGGCTGCGTTGCTGAAAGGAAACATATAGCTTGAGATAGGATGTGAAAGACTTGTATGTGTAGAGAATTTGAATTTTATCCTACAATTAGTTAAGAGCTAATGGAGCTTTTTACAAAACAAACAAACTCACTGCCATTGAGTCAGTGCCAACTCACATAACCTGATAGGATAGGGTAGAACTGTCGCAGTAGGTTTCTGAAACGGTAACTCTCTGGTGGTTGTGAACTGTGGACCTTGAGGATCATAGCCCAACTCATAACCACTATGCCACCAGGTCTCTTAATGGAGGTTTTTATGCAGGCATTAATATAACTTTATTATTTTAAAATGACAAGTGGTCAGACTATTAGAGAATGGACTGAATAAGGAGAACTAGAAGCAAGGAAACCAAAAAGAAAATGTGGGGGATAATACAAGGGATAAATTACTCCTTCCTAAACTAGAACTGTTTTGTATAGTGAGGCAAGGATGAATCTGACCGCAATTGACAAAATTGGATTGAGTAGAATAGGAGGATAAGCAAAAAGAAAGTATCTTTGTCTTTCCTAGTGCAGAGAAGTAACATGAAGAATAAGGTGTAATAATTTTGATCAAATAGAAGTTTAAGAACTGAAGTGTGGAGAGAGTAAACCACACCCACGACCAGCCATCTGCGTCCTGCTCCCAGGACCTCTACAGGACAGAGCAGCACTGCTCCACAGTGCTTGCAGGCTGCAAGTCTGCAGGAGAAGACTGCGTCGGCCGTCTTCCAGGGAGGGGCTGCAGGGAGCACATGGTCGGCCTTTAGTCCAGCAGCCCAGTGCACTTCGGGGCTCCTGTGGAGAGAACAGTAGCAAGAAAATGAGACCGTCTTCTGCCATGAGTGAAAAGGGGCAAATGAGAAGGGTAGTAGTGAGTAGAAAAGATATGCCATGGAAAGAATAGATTTTAAGTTTGGGTAGAAGGCATGAAGAAAGGGGGAAAATCAAGAGATGATAATTGAGCCTTGATGGTTTAAGGCAGCAGTTCTCAACCTGTGGGTAGCAGCAAAAGTACAATGATGAAATAGCAACAAAAATAATATTATGGTTGGGAGTCACCACAACATGAGGACCTGTATTAAAGGGTCGCAGCATTAGGAAGGTTGAGAACCACTGCTTTAAGGGATGGTAGTGGCTTTTTTAAAAAAGAGGAACATAATTAAAAGATATAGGTTTGGTGAGAAATTGCTAAGTTTTATTTCAGCACTCCAAATCGGTCATATAGATTAGTGGAACCCCCAAGAATATGGCCCTTAAAGACCTTTTAGCGTAGAACTGAACTCACTCTGTGGACCAACCTTCAGCCTACCAATTTGACAGGCCTATAAAGTGAATGATAATGCCAGGGAAGTAACACTCTTTGGCAGCATTGCCACACTAAATCAAAAGGACAGCATTTCTGCGGAGATAGAACTGGGAAGGCATGAAAGAAGGATGAATGGGAATGGTGCACACAGAGAAGTGTTACATCATGGAGATCGTAGGCCATGTTACAGAACTAAATGTATATGAATTCTTGACTGGAAGACCAATTAGCCATGCAAATTTTCACCCAAATCACAATGGAAAAGTTTGTTTGTTTGTTTAAAAAAGAGAGAGTCCCCAGGTAGCATAGTTAAGCTCTCAACTACTAGCAAAAAGGTTGGCTGATCAAAACCACTCAGAGGTGCCTCGGACATCAGGCGCAACAATCGGGTTCTGAAAGATCACAGTCTTGAAGACCCGTTGGAGGACCGTGCTACTGTGACCCACATGGGGTTTCAGTGGTCGAAGTCAACTTGACGATCAACAGCCAAAAAGAAGAAAAAGAAACTTCTTTGCCAGAACTAGTTAAGGGTAAGACAACAAGTGGGAGGACCAGGAAAGGTGGTACTATCACACTTAATGAACATAGTGTGTCTACTTACATGGTCTGTAATTAAAGGTGATTATGTGGAGTAGGCAAGGATGACTTCAGAGACTGAATTTGGCCAATGTATGAGTGGTGAAGTTGTTTATTGAAATGTACACTATGGGGAAAGAGTGAGATTTAGTAGAGTGTGGTGTGTTAGTCTGGGTTGACTAAAGAAACAAATCCATGGACACTCATGTGTATAAGAGAGAGTTTTATATAGAGGGTAATTGTACATTAAGAAAGCATCCCAGTCCACTGCAAGCCCATAAGTCCAATATTAGCCCATAAGTCTGATACCAATCTGTAAAGTCCTCTTCAGACTCACAAAACACATACAATGACGCTAAATGCAAGATGATCACAGTCCAATGGGTAGAAAGTCTTTGCATCCAGTGGCGTTGTAAGCATCTCGGCCCTGGAAGGGGTTTCCACGTGGCTTCTCCAATTCCCAGGGCACAGGATCTATCAGCATAGTACCTTGTGTCTTGTCAGCTGCAATATCTCCCAGGGTATGAGCAGAGAGAGAGAAAATACCAGACTCTCCAGAATTCTCAGTAGAAGGCCATGCCTACACAGAGGTCTCATTTGCTATCTCCAGATTGACAGGCTAGACTCCACCCCTACACTCTTAATCCTCAAATTGACAAACGATTATATAACTACCACAAGTGGGTAGTTAAAGTGAAATGAGAAGTTGTGACTTTTAGACACCAAAAATATTCAGAAGCAAATTTTTTGTTTTGAGAATTCTGGGTCATAAATGTAGACATGACAACCACCTGTAAATGGGTGAGTTTAAAGCTAGGGTTTAGTGACCACTAGTGGTGGTTTTAGGTTTAGGTAAATAGACCATGTTTGGTTTCATTTAGAAGGATACAGGAGAGTGATGACTACATCCAGCAGGAGGAATCATCATTATAGGCTACAAAGCAGTTCAAGAACTAGTCTTTGGCCTTAGTCAACTAACTATGTTATTGATTTCTTTGTGTGATTTAAAATTTTCTTCTCGTGTAACTACAGACTTGAAATAGGAAAGCCAATTAAATTAGAAAAAGTGTGCACTAAATTTCAGACTTAGATTTTAATTAATGGTTTTTTATAAACTCTAAGGTTGACTTTTCTCATTCATTCATTCATTTTTTATTCTTCATGTCTTTTGGTTATTTTTTCACACAAAGGGTTCTTTCTTGATGCTTCATTAATATGGTACAAATCATTTTTCTTTAAAGTACTTTATTGAGATAACTTGCATACCATAGAATTCATTCATTTTAAGTCTGAAAATCACTGATTTTAAAATACTTAGAGGCATGCAGCCATCATTAGAATCTAATTTTACAACTTTAAAATAAACCTAAAAGAAACCATGAGCTCATTAGCATCTGCTTCTTATCCCCCATCCTTATCCCAAAGCCCTATACAACTATTAATCTGCCTTCTCTCTCATGGATTTACTTATTCTGTATTTTTTAAATAAACAGAATCATGCAAAAAAGCGGGGGGGGGGGAGAAAGAACACTAATTTTTGTTACCATCCCTCTCCCAACCCAACACCCCACAAGTGGTGAGTCAAGTGTAAATAAGTCGGATGACAATAGGTGGGTGTACAACCACCCTAGTAGAAACTCTTATGTTCCAAGTAGAAAGAAAACTCTTACAATGGTTTCATATGAATAGCTTCCAGGTTTTCCTGTGCCAAAGAAATGCACAGTTAGAACAGTCACACACTGAGAAAATGCAAAGCTAGGACTTCCTGCCAGGAATCTACAGTTTATTCACAATACTCTCAGCATAGATACAATTTTCAAGTGAGCAACATTTTCAACCTTAGCGATGTACCTTGTAATATACCTAAAATCATAGTAATAATCTTGAAAGTTACTCCAAAGTCACTGTTGTCCATAAAGGAGAGCAGCTTATAGAAACCCTTCCAGATACACAGCTATCAAGATCATTCGAAGACTATAAATAATTACAGAGTGGACAAAAGAACTACATAAAGAACTCTCAGAACAAAAACAAAGAACTCTCAAAACCTCTGGCACTTAAAGAACAGAGGAAGAAAAAGGACGTTATGAAAGAGTATGTGAAGGAATAAAATGAAAAGTAGGAAAGTCATGTTTTTGAAAGTAGAAAAGAAAGAAGGGTAGATAAGCAGAGTAGGTTGAATGCACATGGGAAAAACAATTGAGCACTAGGAATGAATAATTTGAGAGTGGTAGGATAGCAAAGAGCAAACAAATCTGTCTTGGGAGAAGTACAACCAGAATGCCCCTTAGAACAAGGTTGGCAAAACTTCACCTCATCTACTTTGAACGTGGTGTCAAGAGAGACCAGTTCCTAGGGAAGAATATCATGTTTGGTAAAGTAGAGGGGCAGCAAATACGAGGAGGGCCCTCAACAGGATGGATTGACACCGTGGCTGCAGCAATTGGTTTAAACAAAGAGCAAGGGTCAGGTTGGGGTTAGGACTAGGGGTTCTGTTGTACACAGGGCTGCTGTAAGTCGGAACCTAACAGCAACAAGGATAGCAATGGGGATAGTATGGAAACCAAGGGAAATAAAGTCAGGAAAAGATGGTCAAGAATTATGTAATGCAATTTTTACAGCAGTTAATCATTAGCAAAAGCAGAATATTCAAGTGGTGGATGTAGAAGCCAGCTAATGGTGGGCGTAGGAACCAGTTGAGGCCGTGAAGGCAGCATAGATTTGGAGTGCCCTATAAGAAAGGGTGCAAATGCAAAAAAAGATAATGAGATCATATCTTCAGGTCCAGGAGCAATTTAAGACAATTTAAAAAATAAATCCAAACCATTTCAAAATAGCAGTAATGTGTATTTTTACACGCAGGTTTTCTTCACTCTCAGCTTTCTTTTTCTGTTATCCATTTTGATTCTTTGTGTTATCAATATTTTCAATAATAAAACTCTTGTACTATGAATGAAGACAGTCTTTTTTAAATTGTTTAACAGTGTGATATTACAAACTCTTAGAGACAGTGTCAGAACAACTTTGATTCCTCCTAGCAAGCGAATCGTTTTTATAGAAAATCTTTTATAGGATTGTTGTGTAAGATATATCATTTTTATTTTTATAAAAAAACAGTCTCCATTCTGCATTAGAACAGTTTTCATGTTATTGCAATGTACTATTATGATTATGACATCATATACAACTATAAATTTTATACTTGGAAAATAGCATGCTCTTGAAATTTATACAGGGAACACTTTAGTTGTGACAAAGTTGGACTTCCCTCCACAGATAACTAACAGTATTGTATAATGTGAGAGGGCTTCAAAACGTTCATGGAAATTTTTATTATCTTTCGATTCCACTTTTCCACAAACCTTTTGAAGTGACCTTGTATATGTGAAAGTGATTTATAAACTACTAAAAAAAAACTATACAAGAGGAGTTTAGGATTCTTAAGTATTAGGTGTTAGATTGGTAGAATGATTTATGGGTATCACTTATTACAAATATAATTAAGCTATAAATGGTGCTAAGCTAGTAGCACATTAAAAAAACATTTTCAGTGACATTAAAATGTAAGACATGTTAAAAAATAAAGTAATGACAAGAAGCAGTGAGTTTCTAAGGAAATGGAGATATAACTACTCAAGAAACACCACTCTACTGTAGAAAATATTAGTGGGATCTAAAAATAATTTCAGATGGCAATAATATGAAGTTACTCTTAAGGAAATATTGAAATTTAAAAGTATTTTTAAAATACTGAATAAAAGAAGCATGGAAGACTGTGCTTAAGTCTTAAGAAAAATCAGAGAATATGCCCTTATGAGACTAGAAACTGCTTCAGAAAACAGTGAGATTATAAGGATATTAATAAAGTCCTACATGAAAGTAATTAGCCTTCTATAACAACTAAACTCTTATCACAAATGTGATATACTTGACCTTTCTGGTAGTTGTGAGATAAAAGATGCTATATTCTTTCTCTTTTTAGATTTTTTAAATTATATATCTTTAAATGATATTGTTAGATATCTATCTCCAATATCCATGTATTTGTGGTCAGTTTGGCATAAGCTATATGCTATCCTGGTCAATTACCTCGATTTTCCCTTTGTACAATTGCTTTAAACTAGATTTCACAACCTTATTCTTGTATCTTTACAACTAACAAATTTTGTGAAAGGTGAAAATATCCTAAGTGTAATGAATGAGAAAATGGGGACCTGAATAAACTATAAACTATGTACATTTCTCAATCCACGTGAGAGGACACTGGTTGATCAGAGAAGGATTATGCATGGACCCTAAGGACAGACTATAACATGAATCAAAAGTCTAGAGGCAGCCCAGTAAAAACAAAAACAAACATCTTAATAAGGCTGTCTCTCTACCTGCCTGTCCAAATGCTTTTCCACCTGTGCAGATCCATCCCTGCCTGTCCAGCTGTCTCCACACCTGATCCCTACTTATCTGATCAGTTATCTCCTTCACGGGCCCCAATGCTATTGCACCATTCTCAAATTCTTCCTAGCCATCCAACTGTTTCTCACACCCGCCATCAATATATTCTGCCTAACCGTCCATCTGTCCCCTCTACTTTTCCAAAGACCTTCGTAGCAGCCCCATCTCTGTCCTACCCAGTCAAATATATTCCTCATCCTCCAGCCCCTGTCGCTTCCAGCTTTTCTAGCAATTTTCCTCTTCTATCAGCCCCAATTCCTTCTGGCCCACCTGAGCACCTGCCTCCCCCATCTCGAAGTTCTCCAATCATTCCTGATCTTGATTCACAGAACAAGTTATTTTACAAAACTTTCAGACCCAAGCATTTCCTCCCAGCCCAGCATTCTACCCCAGCCAGTCTAACGCCTGCCCTTGTTCGCCGTTCCCTTCCAGCTCGATTGGTTGTTTCCCCAGCCCCTTTGAAAGCTATTCCTCCTTCAAAGCCTGCCTGTTTATCCAGTCATCCCCCTCATCAGCCAGTCCCAACTCTTTCTTGTTTCACTCCATGGCATGAACAACCTTCTGCTAGCTTGGATCCCTTTTGGTCGGTTCAGCGAGCTGTACCACAAGCCACAACATTGTCGCATCAACCCCAGGCCCTTGCAGAACATCCACCTGCCCCGTTCCTCTCCCAGCCACCTCACTGTCATTCTCCATCCTCGTCTGTGTCTTCCTCTCCTTCTACTTCCACATCTTCTTCACCATCTACACAATTTTCTTCTTCCTCATCCATTCTTCCCTCTCCCTCATCTTCCTCTTCCTCTCCATCTTTACCTCCTTCATCTGCCCCTCTTCCTACCCCTCCTGTGCATTCACCTTCTCCATGTTTGCCTACAACTTATTTAGATTTTCCCTCTCCAATATCTCCTGTTTCTTCTTCCTTTATGATTTCTTCTTCCTTTCCCCCTATGCTTCACTCTCCCTCGATTTCCACCTCCCCATCTCCTTTTATTCCTATCCATCCCTTCAATCCTCCTCACTGGGGGAAGAAAGTAGAGAAGAGAAGAGAAGAAAGTGGAGTAGAGAAGAAAGGAATAGAGAAGAAAAAGTTGAGAGACGACAACATTAAAGGTAAATAAATCGAGTTTATTAGATGTTTTGTAGATTTAGCAATACTTTATTTGGGAAGGGTGACTGAGTATGTAGGAGTAGTAAAGTATAAAAGGAGAGAGAAAAACACTGAATCTTCATGAGCTTGTGCTAAATGCCTCCTTGCTCTCCCTACTGTCCTTGTAGTCACAACGGGATAGTCAGGAGTCTCATCCATATAAAGATATATATGGGTATTGGAGATAGGTACGTCACATGTGGCCATGTGGCCCTTGTGATTTACACTGCTGGCCCGATATCGCAGTCAACTATATCATACCTCATCCCTACCCCATCCTCAGAAAGGTCTTCCTATGTTCTTTGCTTTGTACTGTGAAGCTTATGCTTCATATACTGAAATTTGATACGTGGTACATATGCTGAAATGTGAGACCTTGTCAGATTCCAGAAGATAAAAAATTCTAACAGACAATGATGTCATGCACCAATAAATGTTGGGACATACATTGGCACTTTAAAAATAGACTTAAAAAAATTTTGTAAGAAGACTTTAATTCAATACTTGGAAACCATGAATATGTTCCTAAAACTGAAAACACTTTGTATATGCTCCTACATGGAGTAAGCTCCAAACGTAGTTAAGTAGAATTGAAAATCCTGCCTACTCTTAACAAGCAATTTTCATTAGCTTGAAACTTTAATCATCTTAGGGTTATGGGAATACCTGGCAGCCATGACATCTCAGAATTAAGACCAATACAATATAATATTATCTAGGTCGGAATGATCTTAAAGAACTGAAGACTGATTCCGTACAACAGAAGAATAGTTTCTCCCTCAATCTAAATAATAGAGGAATCAAATTTCATAATTAAAACCATGAATTTAAAATAAATAAATAAATAAATAAAACCATGAATAATTGAACATTCCTACATGAAAATGAAATTCTTTGATTGGACTAGAATCTCACAATCATTTTTTTTCCTATTCTTGACTGCATTAAATTCTCATTCAAGTATATCTATATATTTCTCCAATATCCTTATATGTAATTATCTGGACACACATACACTGACACATATTATAGATGTGCAATTTATATATGCATATATATATATATATTTATATATATAAAGAAGTCGACTTTATTTAAAAATGCTAAAGATATTTTATTTCTGGTTCACAGAGGCATAGATTCTGCCCTGCCTTCAGTAATGTCAAACAGTGACCACAAGCATCAGGTGCACCACTTATCCAAAATCAATTATGATAAAGAAATGAAAGAAAACTGCAGGGCAAACTTGACTTCCATCAAAGATGCATTTCAGCTTGAACTCGAAGAAACTCAGAAACTTCTAGAAGATCAGCATTTAGACAGTTTGCAAGTATGAACTATAAATGTGTAAATAATGTTTTCATTTGTAATAATAATTCTGTCTTGTTTTTGTAATATTTTCCACAAAAGAAATGTATGTTATTAACTGAAACTAAGAAAGAGAGTGAGGTTGGGCCAGCACAAATTCATCACAGATCCTAGAAAATAATTTCTTTACCTTTTACCCTTTCCTCCTCCTATTCAGAAAAATGGATGTCATTTCATGAAAATGATTAAGTCTACTTAAAAATAATATAAATATTATGGTTCCAAACTAGGTTATAAGAGTTGCCTGAAAAGTACAATGTGTGTGAACATTAGGTTCCTTACGTACCTATGGCATAGACAACTAGAGATAGTATTTGTCTACCCTTAGGAACACATTTACTTTATTATTTTCCAACAACTGAATATAAGTTTCAACTGATTTTTTTTCATAACTGTACATATTTATGAGATTTTTAAAAAATCATTTTATTAGGGGCATGTACAACTCTTATCACAATCCATGCATACATCCATTGTGTCAAGCACATTTGTACATTTGTTGCCATCATCCTTCTCAAAATATTTACTTTCTACTTGAGCCCTTAGTATCAGCTTCTCATTTTTCCCCCTCCCTCCCCACTCCCCCCTCCCTCATGAACCCTTGGTAATTTACAAATTATTATTATTTTGTCA
>NW_022111321.1:11312297-11329348 GCF_000313985.2 Echinops telfairi
TGTCTTCAGCAATGGTATCATGGAGGTGAGCACACAATGATATGATTTTTTGTTCTTTGATGCCTGATAACTGATCCCTTCGGCACCTTGTGATCACACAGGCTGGTATGCTTCTTCCATGTGGGCTTTGTTGCTTCTGAGCTAGATGGCCCCTTGTTTACCTTCACAGTATTTTTTAATGGTAGTATAATATGTAGTTAAATTTGAGAACCCCTTCTATAGACAAGGAGGTTAACCTTTTTTTTAATGTTTTTAATGTTGTTGGGTGTTTTTTTTTAATGAATTCCTAATCAATAGGAAGCTCACATTAAGGTTGTAGAGATTTTAAGGGCTCAAAATTAAGAACAGGGAAAATTTCAGGGGGGAAAATACATTTTGTAAACAACTATTATCAGAATTTGGTCTTCTCTTCTTAAGAGACCTTCAAGAAACTGCATGCTATAAGTGGAATTTTTGCAACCCACTGACATTGAGTCAATTCTGACTCATAGCAAGCATATATGTTGGGTTTCCCAAGCTGTAAATCTTTATGGGAGCAGATAGCTGCATCTTTCTCCCATGGATTGACTGGTGGGTTTGAACCCTTGACCTAGTGGTTAGGAGTTAAACACTTAACTGACAGTATCAACTGGTTAGAATAATTGGAACTTACTTTAGGAATTTATTTAAGTCTGTTAACTCATCATTTTTCTATTCTAGGGATAGAGATAGTTTATATCCTATTGTTCTAAATGCTAAGTGGTTACAAATTTATAATCATACTACTATGATTTATATGCTAAGGAAAATTGGGCTCAGCGTGGTGTATTGAATCATTAATTTTAGCATTTAAATATGTGTAAATTATAAAACAATGTTCTTTTCTTTTCCCCCCAGAAATTTTGTGATGAAGTTAACCAGATAGCCAATTCTGAAAGTCTTTCAAGTATGGACAGTCTTGAAGCTGGAGAGCGTGAACAAATATATTTAACTCTTAGTAAGGACCATTCCACATCAGGCCGGCAGGATTCCATCTCCCTCGGATCAACAAATCTGCAATCAACTAATCTAAGCTGCTTTGATGAAGACAAACTATCCTTCTCTAAAACTCAGCATATAAATAATTGGCTTATAAATTTAGATGACCCCAATACACAGACTGTAACATCGTTCTCAGACATGTTTAATAAACCTAATGCCCTACCTTCTGGTGAATGTCCTAACAGTGCAGGAGAAAACACACCTATTCTGAGTAGCGCTGTGGAAAGAACTGCAAACACTGCTAACAACCCAGTCGCCTTTGTACACAGCCCACGCTTCTTTGCACACAATAAGAAAAATGGAAAGACTTCTGAAGCTAGCACTGGCTCCTCTTCTGGAACATTCAAAATGGAGAGCCCATTTGTTACTGAAAGCCCAAACTTAAAATTCAATAAATCCTGGGCCAGACCAGATTCTCCAGCCCGAGAAGTTGCTACATTTTTGGACCAAGAGAAATATTCTGAATTAACTCAACAAAATTCAGCTACTTCTGTTCATACTTCATATGTGCCAGTGGCGACACCTTTAGTTTTGCCTCCAACTGCACAGTCAGCTAGACCTTTACCAAAGGACAGGGTACACATAAGAGAAATTGACCCAGTGCAGTGTTCTGACAAGTTAGATGACTTGAAAGATATAAAAAATGAAAATATGCACCATTTTAACAACAACAAGGAAGAATTGCCTTTATTTATAGATGATATTCAAGCTGCCTACATGCCACACAACCCTGATTCAAAAAATAAAACACAGAAAACAACTGAAACATTGTCTACTGTAATGTCTAATGACACAGTTAGTTTTCAGAAGAAAATGAAGTACAACATACATGACAGAAATGGTGTAAGTTTTCTGAAAAGTATTTTAAAGAAAGAATCTAAATATGACCATCATTATTTTGAGGCACTAATGATGAATCAAGACTGTAGGTTTGGATATCAAAAAGCAGCAGCTATCAGGGATAGTATTGAACTAAGAAAAGAAAAGGGGAAAGGGGCAGATATTCAAAAAACGATTAAAAGACTGAGGTGGTTTGATGACGCTGACAATATGGCAAATAATGCTGAAGAGAATCATTCCCGTGGAACAAGAGCACCTGAGCAGTGGGGTCAACAGTTGTACACCCAAATGAAAAGCGGTGTTGCCGGCAATATAACTGGTGTTCCTTCTTCTGCTGTAAATGTCTTGGATAGAAAAAGGCCCACGGACAATTCTGTCACTGAAAATGTTACTTTAGGAGGATCTGAAGCAGACCATGTGCCTTCAAACTGTGTTCTTGTGCCTTCGGGTTGTAACTTTGCTAAGCAAGCCTGGCTAGCCTCAAAAAAAGAGGAGAGTAAACCCCTTGCCCATAGTGGTGATTCCACAATTCAGAATGTTGCAAAGCCCCAGAAAGATGGTGCAGATGTGAGTAGAAGAACAAGATCTGCTAAAGTCCAATCAGGCTTATACACAAACCGGAGAGGCACAGTTGTTCAACCACATTCTGCAAGCAAAGCCAAGTCATTTATACAAACTCAGGGGAAACTAATGGTACCTCACCCTCCTCCTAAACCCACCACCAATATTAGGAGTGGTAAAAATGTAAAAATCTCTCAGTGTCAGTCAGTAATGCCTGAAAATTCTCAAAATGTTGCACATAATTGTTTCAATTCAAAATATGTACATCCAGTGGAACATCGTTTCAATCCGTGGACTCGAGGCAGTAGTCCTCCCCTCTCAGATGCTTGTTCTAACAAAGTCACTGTGATTCCCCTTCTGCCTTCTCCTTGTGGGTCTGAGTGCCAAACGCTAGCAAAAATAAATCACTCAAGTAGCATTCAGATGGTAGCTCATCAAGATGGGAAATCATATTGCACCCAAAGATGTCCTGTGTTTGAAGAAAGCAAGCATAAGAGTTTTAAAACCCTTAAAACTACGGGAGAAGAATCTGTTCCCCTATGGAAGAGAGGACATAATATTCTGGGTCAAAATGAGAGGACTGCTGGTAAGAGTGAGTTCATTTATTTTTGTAGATGAGCAGTACAACTTTTAAAATGCATGTGAAATTTCCCCTGCTGCAATATGGCACTGTGTGTTAGTCTGGGTACTTTAGAGAAATGAATCCACAAAAACTCATGTATTAGAGTTTTATATAAAGGTTAAGTGCACATCAAGAAAACATCCCGACCCAGTGCTGCCCAAGCCCACAAGTCCAACATTAACTCATTAATCCATGTGTCCAACACCAATCCACAAAGTCCTCCTCCATCTCACAAAATAGACACAATTATACCAACTACAGGAGGAAAGCCAAATCAATGAGTGTAAGCATCTCAGCACTGGCAGGGGTCTCCACACAGCTGCTCCAGCACCCAGGGCTGCATCTGGGTAGGTCCATATGGCTTCTCAGGGATATCTTGCAGGAAGTGAGCCATGCAAGCTAAAGCAGGGAACTGGCTAAGGTAGCTGCACCCTGGTCCAACCATCAGAAAGCAAGAGACCTGTGAACTAGAAAGGCGAGGCTCACCGAGCCATTTATCTCTCCACCTTTCAATTAACCCCACGTGTTTATCGGCCAGATTGGCACAATTAGTGCCATGTGTGCCTTATCCTTACAGAATTAGCGTCATGTGTGCCTTATCCTTAGTGAAATAATTTAGCTCCCTTAAAGTTGTGATTTATTCTGTCTGGTACCTAAAGTTTTGAAGAGACTATCTCAAGGCTTTTCTTGTCAGTTTTAAAAAGGGGAGATAAGGAGTAGGGTTTGATTCTTGTCCTATGTTGTTGTTCTGTGACCCCACTATCATCATCAACATTGATGTTAAGGTTATCACAGAAAATTATGGCTTAAACTTTCTCTTTTTTTTAATCATTTTATTGGGGGCTTGTACATTTCTTATCACAGTCCATACATACATCCATTGTGTCAAGCACATTTGTACATTTGTTTCCCTCATCATTCTCAAAACATTTGCTTTCTACTTGAGCCCTTAATGTCAGCTCCTCATTTTTCCCCCTCCTCCCCACTCCCCCCTCCCTCATGAACCCTTGATAATTTATAAATCATTATTATTTTGTCATTTCTTGCACTTCACCCCCTTTTCTGTTGTCCATCCCCCAGGGAGGAGGTCACATGTAGAATATGGTTACATACAGTCTATTCATTTTCTTTAAATGTTTCTTGAGGTAAATTGAATTCTTGTAAGCGAATAATAGATGTCTGACCCTACCATCCCCTTTCCAAAAGGGGGTATTTTATGCACATTGGAAAGCACGTGAAAATATACCATGGCTTTAATTTTTTAAATGTAATTATCTGTAGAGTGCCTTTCAGATTACTAGCTGCCTGACTCCTCATGAAGTTCCCTTCTTCTGCTAAGGGAGTGTACTGGAAGTCTGAAAGTGTTCCCGCCAGTAGAATTAATTGTCCTATAAGCTAACAAATATTGAGAAATAGATAGGATTGGGAGTGGGGATCAGAAAAGCAGCTTTTTTTAATGAGCAAATTACTGATCAAATGTTAAGAAGATATAGTGAAAACGTACATTTAAAATGGTCAAAATCTTCTTCAATTAGATCATGAGCACATGAAGACGAAAAAAATGTTTTTTAATACATCACTGGATCTCCAGGGCCTAATCGTGCTTGGTACTTAACAGGTATCCAAACCTTTCTGGAAGTGAATGGACACAAGTCACATTAATAGAAAGAAAACTAATACAATGACTAAAAAAAAAAATCAGAAAAATTTTAGCATTATAATTTTTTCAAGTATTTCACTAAAATTTCATTTTATTTAGCCATATTGCAGTAGAATTTCAGCTTTCACATATTTCTCTAAAAATAAGGGTGTTAGAGAGATATTTTTGTTGTTACAATTGCTGCAATTTCCCCTCAAGGAGGTCCCAGGTTCATAGACTTTCGAGGCTTTGACCTTTTGGAAAAGGAGCGTCAGGCATGCCTTCCCGGGCACCCTGGGATGAATCATGCAGATTACATCATCTAAAATAAAATACTGTGATTACCTTTTTTTGAGTTCCTGGCTTTAAACTTATTGTCTCATTTAAGCCTCACAGCAACTCTGAGAAACACATTTTTTTAAAACCCATTTTGTAAAGAATAGACCCAGAACTAGTAAATAACAGAATTTATATTTTTACTAGAATTGCTATGACAACAAGTCCTGCCCTTTTTCTAGGACAACCATATAGTGAACATAGTTATTAAGCCAAGATATAGCATACTCAGAGCTGACAAATATATATATATGAAACTAATCGTTTAAGCATAACCAAACCAAAAACAAACCAGTAGATTCCAGGAAGAATATTAAAATTATATATTCATGAAAGAATAGAAAGTACATTCTTTATCTGGAGAAGCCAATATTTTCCTGGCATTTAATCAAAGCAAGTAGTTCTCATTAGGGTCTTTGTATTCAAAATAAAAGGAAAATGGCATAAATTTACCACTTTTAGTCATTTTTAAAGAAAAATTTATTAAAATAGATGTATGTCTTTTAATAAGAACCCTTAGTAGCACCATGGTTAAAGCGCTCTGCTGTTAATCAGTAGTTCCATGGTTCAAACCCACCAGCCACTCTGTGATAGAAAGATGTGGTGTTCTGCTTCAGAAAATTTACAACCTTTGAAATCCTATTGGGCAGGTCCACTCTGATCTGTAGACTCCCTATTAATCGAATTTGACTCGCCAGAAAAAAATGAGGAATAGCTCTTAATACAATGATTATTCAGGAAATCTCATATTACACACTTGGTATGTTCAGTCATTTAAATTTTTCAAAACATGTCAAGTGAACCTTTTGCTAATCCTGAGTTATAGTTGATTCATTGTACAATTTCTCATTTTGTGCTAACATTTAAATATGTGAAGTGGCTTCAAAAAGTTCGTGGAAAAAAGGAATTACAAAATGATGGAATTTTCCACAAACTTTTTGAAGCCTTCTCATATTTCCTCTGTAATTAAAACTGGATTTGTAGACCTTTAAAGAGACCAGGCTTACAAGACTATGGCCCTTAGTTACTCTTCCAGTCTGGAAATGAACTCCCTCCCATGACTTCATTTTCAGCAAAACAATAAGCAGGTTTATAAATGGAAAAATCACACCAGTCATTTGATATCAAAAGAACTCAAGGACAAGTTCAGAAAGGTTGAGAAAGAAGGAGGAATGAAAACAGGAAACAGGGAGGAAGGGTAATAAATGTTGCACTGTGGGGTTGCAGTCAATGAGACGAGCACAGTGTGTGTGAGTTGCTGAATGGAAAACTGATCTCTGTAAACCATCACCTAGTAATAAAATTAACTTTTAAAATAAATAACAATTTTGAAGAAATCTTTATTCTGTAGATGCCAGATACTTTCAACAGTGTTTCCTGAGCATCCCTATATGGTACATGCTAAGAGATGGAAATAAAGTGGACATAAACCCAATAATCTAGCAAAGAAGATAGATTTTAAATAAGTAGTTACAAATCTGATAAATATTTCAACAAAAAAAAAACAGTAGGAACAGTAAGAATATATAGAAAGAGTTGTTAATGCAGTCTGAGCCTTTCGGAAAGGGTCTTCCCAAAGAGATGATATGTTCAGGGTAGAAAAGAAAATATTAAGAAGGTAATACCTGATGAAACATACAACTTTCCTTTAGTTCTTAAATGCTTCCTCTCCCCCACTATCATGACCTCAATTCTACCTTACAAATCCGGCTAGACCAGAGGATGTGCACTGGTACAGATAGGAACTGGAAACACGGGAAATCCAGGACAGATGATCCCTTTAGGACCAGTGGTGAGAGAGGTGATACTGGGAGGGTGGAGGGAAGGTGGGGTAAAAAGGGGGAACTGATTACAAGGGTCTACATATAACCTCCTCCCTGGGGGACGGACAACAGAAAAGTGGATGAGGAGATATGTCAGACAGTGTAAGACATGAAAAAATAATGATTTATAAATTATCAAGGGTTCATGAGGGAGGGAGGGGGGAAAGAGGGGCTGATACCAAGGGCTCAAGTAGAATGAAAATGTTTTGAGAATGATGATGACAACAAATGTACAAATGTGCTTGACATGATGGATGTACGGATTGTGATGAGTATACAAGCCCCCAATAAAATGATTTTTTTAAAAGGTAATACCAGTTATCGAAGACGGGATTATCAATTCATTCTATAATAAATATTCCTGACACACTGAGTGAAGATAGCCAGAGAGAAAGTGGGTAATTTGAATTTTTTACAGAGAGTGGGAGGATTGCTTGATGATTGTAACAAAAAGACCAAAACAATGTAGTTTAGGATATTGAGAGGGGTGGATTACTCAATAAGCAAGGTAAGCATTGTGTGTTTTTACTAATCTGCAGTGAACAATTTCATGTTTTTTCATCACATCAGAAATTCTGTCATCTAACCCCACAGCACCTTCCTAGAGAATCAAAGTGTCTTTAAATTTACAATCCCTGTCAGGATCAGAGTACTCGGCAAGGGATACATGTGTCTGTTTTATTTAATAGTCTAGTGAATAGTTTCACGTGTCAGTTTCACTTTTTTTTAACCACATCTTTGCTATGATGAACTTGTGCACAATAGATTAATGAGTAAGCACAAATAAACCCGTGCTTACCTTATTTATTGAGTAATCAATTCCTGGTTTGGCAAAAATAGTTACTAAAATGATGAGACCTTAAATTTTAGCTGGATTAGGAGTAGAGAATAGAAATCTGATGAACTGAGATAAGAAAGCAGAGAAATTAATGGATCCTGATGAGATTAAAAAAGAAATGGGAATAGTGGGAGTCATTGGACAAATGAACAATAAGAAAGTGTAGCCTGAGATCAGGAAGCAAATTAAGTGACTGCTTTTAAAAGTGGTTATATATGTTGACAAAGTCTAGAGGGTGGGTAGAGAGGTAGTTAGAATGGTGTAAAGAGCCATTCAAGATGAGAAAGGGTTAGAGAGATTGGGGTTTGGGATAGATCATCCAAAGGAATTAGAATCCAATATGATGGCAAAGATGACATGGAAAGGTAGACTATTTACCAGATAACAAAGTCATCAATGAATGGAAAGAAATTACTTGAGAGGTCAGGAAATGGTATCGTTGACTGTCTTAGGATTCGAGAATATAAGTTTCTACTAGTGCAGTGGTTCCCCACCTTCCTAATGCCTCAGCCCTTTAATACAGTTCCTCATGTTGTAGTGACCACCAACTATAACATTATTTTTGTTGTAGCTTCATACAGCTACTTCATAACTGTAACTTTGCTACTCTTATGAATCGGGCAACCCCTGTGAAAGGGTCATTCGACCCCCCCAAAGGGGTCATGACCCACAGGTTGAGAACCGCTATACTAACGAGTTTTGCTAGAGAATTCTAGAAACAGCATGAACATCCTGCAAAGCTAGTAACCCTGGGTACATAGAATGTGAGAAAGAAAAAAAAGACCCAGAAAATAGAGTAGCAGAGCAAAGGAGTAAATGTTGGTGAATAAACGAGTGACGCGTGCTTCTATTGGGACAAAAGAGTAATCCTTGGTGTTTAAAGTATTTACAGTAGTTTGCTCACATGATCTTTTTGAAGTGTGTGTGTGTGTGTGTGTTTATATATATATATATACTAGATAGGCCTAAAGAACCTAAGAACCTATGTCGCTCTAAAGCCAATGTATTCTTTGGCCTTACCACATCAATCTCTAGTCTGATTAAAAAGTATTGCTGCAGAATTAGCAACAAAGTTTTCAAGGGCAGGCCTCCTATGATGATCACTTCATGGAAGAGAGCCAGCATGAAGCTGACTCCCATAAGGTACACTGTCTCCTCACTTTCCTACTTTTCTATCATTTCTGACACCAGCTACCACACAGCACTCTCTAGCCCCTCACTCCCTACTGCAAAACTAGGTCAGAGCTCACAAGCTAAAAGGACACCACTCTGGGGTTAATTTTCTAGAATGACTCAGAACTCACAGGAGGTATTATAACAGTTTTATTATAGTAAACGGATATAAATCAGAATCATCATAAGGAATTGGTGCACAGGCAGGACGTTTTCTGATGTGGAGCTGCCGTGTCTCAGAGAAGAGAAGACACCTCACCCTCCCTTCACCACCCAGGAAGCTTTCTGAGTCTTTTATTGGCCAGTCCCGCGTGATACCTAAATCATATCTCCTGCAGCTAGTTCACAAGGAGCCCAGGTGGTACAGTGGTTACACACTGGGCTGTGATCCTTATGGTCACCACCCCTCAACCCCCCAAACCCTCAGGGGTCGCTATGAGCCAGCATTGACTCGAAGGCAATGACTTTGGTTGTGGTTTGGAAGCTAGTCACCAAGGCATTTAGTCCAAGGATTATTTCATACAGCCAAGGACACAGACCACCGAAGTTTGAGTAAAGCTAGGTCTTTTACACTGCACCTATCATTCAGATAAGGAAGACAGATACATCCACTTTCTGCCCTTTTGTATCTAGTATACACAAGGGAAGATGTAACAACAACAACAAAAGAAGAGCCAGCCAAGCAGCATGCACTTGAATCAATTGATTCCAACTCATAATAAGTCCATGTTTGCCAGAGTAGAACTCCTCTCTAAGGTTTTCATTGGCTGATCATTGAGAAGTAAATCACCAGACCTTTCTACTGAGGCACCTCCAAATACACTCAAAACTCCAAACTTTCGGTGAGCAGCTGACTGAGGTCATTGTTGACAATTGAAAATGCCAACACGGATGTGAGAAACTAGAACTCTCACTCTCTGCTGTGGGGAATGTAGAATTGGTACCACAACTGTGGAAGATAGTCTTGCAGTTTCTTATAAAGCTAAACATAGGCTTACCTGAAAATCCAGCAATTCTATCCTAGATATTGACTCAAGTGAGACAAAAGTTTATGTCCATGGAAAAACCTCCATGCAAACGTTTCTTCATAATTTATTCTTTATTATTCATCATTTATAGTTTATCCATGCAATTGAGTTATAAAAAGAAATGTTTCAAAATCAAGTTACGAAGAAATATGGAAGAACTTTAAAAGCATGTTGCTAGCTGAATGCTGCCAATCTGGGAAAGCAGCAGACTGTATGGTTCCAACTTAGGACATTCAGGCAAAGGCAAAATAACAGACACAGTTGAAAAGATCAAGCTGCCAATAAAACTGTTCAGAAAATACAAGAAAGAAAAGGTCATGGATTAAAGAAGAAGGGATGGAACGATTCTATATGATACTCTAATGGTAGACACATTATGCATGTCAAAATCCATGGGACTGTACACTACACAGTGTGGGCCCTGTGTAAACTATGGACTATAGCTGATAATAGTGTGCCAATGTTAGTAATTCATTAATTGTACCAGAAGCACAAGGTCAGGATCAATAGTGTGGCAGGAGAAATAGTCTATGGAAATTTTCCTTCGGGCAGTTTTTTTCTGTCAGCATCAATAAAAACATTCAAAATAGATGAGTTGGAAGGTCCGTTCAAACAATTCTGAAAATTAAGCAAAGATTTTCCACTCAATAAGATTCTGAATGTTTCCAATGAGCTTTGGGCTCAGACAATAAATGAAAATGTATTTTTCTTATTATTTTCCCATAAAAATATCTCTGTAAAAAAAATCTCTGTGCAGAAACATTTATCCTCAACTTCCTCCAGTGAGATTCAAAGAATGAAGTATTCTTTGCTATATTCCTGGCTGATTCCTCTATTTATGTCTAGAACCCAAACCCTCCCATATCCTCATGTAACTCTTATTAATTTTCACCTCTCTACTCTTTTTGACAAACTCTGTTTCTCTACACTTGTGTCTGATTGCTAACATCAACAATAAAGTAGGAGTAGCAGAAAGGCAACTCCAACATTTTTCTTTTATCTATTTTATCATACTGTTACCAATTACCTTTCCACCTCATCCAAGCTTCCTCATAAGAATTTTAACACTATAATGCTGTTGTTAGATTACACCTTTCCTGACTTTAAACCTAATTCTGGCCAAAGAACTGTCTCTTGGTCTATGTACTGGTTCAACATAAGGACAATTAAGTGTTCTGGAATTCTCATACCATAATTTGTTAGGCTTCAGAGTTGAATGTTTTTCATAGCCAACGTAACACAGGAAAACATCTTTCTGCTATTTTCTGCTTTCGGGAAAATCCATCTGACATCAACAATTATAACCCTCATTTTACATCCTCTTCTGAAGTCACCTTGAATTTCTGGCAGTTTCTCCAACAGTTCAACCTTTTAAATTATTTTCAGCAAAATTTTACTTGCATTTGATATGAATGATATTACATGCATGTAATATAATAATATTACATTCTGTTGGGTCACCTTTCTTTGGAATGAGCATAAATATGGATCCCTTCCAGGCAGTTGGTCAAGTAGCATAGACTAATGAGTGTTTACAGCACTGCATAGATTTGTTGAAACATTCCCATCTGTGTTCCATCAATTCCTAGAGCAGTGGTTCTCAACCTTCCTAATGCCATGACCCTTTAATACAGTTCCTGTTGTGGTAACCCCCCAACCATAAAATTATTTTCATTGATATTTCATAACTGTAATTTTGCCACTCTTATGAATCGGCAACCCTAAAGGGGTCGCGACCCACAGGTTAAGAACCACTGTCCTAGAGCCTTGTGTTTTGCTAATGTCTTTAGTGCAGTTAGGACTTACTCCTCTAATACCATCAGGTTTTTTTAAAATCTTTATATTGAGGGCTTGTACAACGCTTATCACAATCCATACATATATCCATTTACTTTCTACTTAAGCCCTTCGTATCAGCTCATTTTTCCCCTTCCCCCCCCACCCCTTCATGAACCCTTGATAATTTATAATTATTATTTTGTCATATCTTACACTGTCCGACATCTCCCTCACCTACTTTCTGTTGTCTGTCCCCCAGTGAGGAGGTTATATGTAAATCCTTGTAATCGATTCCCCCTTTCTACCCCACCTTCGCTCCACCCTCCCGGGATCGCCACTCTCACCACTGAGCCTGAGGGGTTCATCTTCCCTGGATTCCCTGTTTAATACCATCAGTTCTTGAACACATGCTTTCGCTTTAAATGGTTGAGTGTCTACCAGTTCTTTTTGATGCAGTGACTGAATATTCTTTCCTTCTTTTGACACCCTGCAACATTCAATATTTTGTCCACATAGTCCTTGAATATTACAATTCAAAGTTTGAATTTTTCTTCAGGTCTTTCAGCTGGAGCTATGATAAGAAAGCCCCTCCCTTTTGGTTTTCTAACTCCAAGTCTTTGTGCATGTCACTATAATGCTTTGCTTTGTCTTCTTGAGCTGTCTTCTGAAATGTTTGGTTCAGCTCTTTCATCATTTGTTCCATTTTCTTTGTCAACCTTAGTTCAAGAGCAAGCTTCAGAATCTCTTCTGACATCCACTTGGATTTTTCTTTCCTGTTTTTTTTTTAATGACCTTTTTGCTTATTATTTGTGTCAGTCCATTAGATCTATTCTTACCATGGCCTATAAATTTGGATGGGTCATAATCAAGGTGTTATTTTGGCTCTTGTTGACTTTAAAATTGTTTCTTTAGCTTCAGCCTGATCTTCAGTATAAGCAATTGGCTCTCCGTTCCACAGTTAGCCCCTGGCCTTGTTTTGGTAACGATATGAGCTACTCCATGGTCTCTTCCCACAGATGCTTTCAATTTGATTTCTGTGTTTCGTATGTGCAAGGATCCATGTGTATAGTCACCACTTATGATGTTGGAAAAAGTATCCGTAATGAAGATGTTGTTGGTCCTTCAAAATTCTACTATATGATCTCCAGCTCCATTTTTATCACCAAGGCCATATTTTCCAAAACCTTATCCTTCCTCTTTATTTCCGGCTTTTGAATTCCAATCACCAGTAACTACCAATACATTTTGATTGATGTTTGATCAATTTCAAGCTAAAGAAGTTGTAGAATTCTTCAATTCTTAATCACTGGCTTTATGATCCATGTGTAAATTTGATTAATACTTCTATGAAGAGATCTTCCTTGTTCTTATAGATATTCCCCTATCACACACAGTATTGTATTTCAAGATAGAATCCTGAAGCATTCTTATTGATGATGAAAGCAACACCATGCCTCTTGAATTTATCATTTTGGTACAGTAAACTATGTAATTGCACCATTCAAAATGGCCATTACCACTCATTTTCAGCTTAATAATGCCTATGATGTGGAGCTCCGTGTGTTCCATTCTATATTTGACAATATACCGTTTTCCTAGATTCAAATTTGTACATCACACATTCCAATTAATACATATGTGCAGATTGTCTCATTTTGAGTCATACTCCATCAGCAGATGAGGGTCCTGAAGGCTTTGCTGCATCTCCATTGTTAAGATCCACTCTACTTTGAGGTGGCAACCCTTCCTTAGTCGAATTTTGAGTGTCTTCCAACCTTAGGGGCTCATCTTCTAGCACTCACTTATCTGACAGTGTCCTGCTGCTATTTCGGGTTTATAGTAGTTAATCCTTCGGAAGTGAATCACCTCTTCCTTCTTCCTAGTCTCTTCTTTGTCTGGAAGTTCTCTGAAATAGGCATAGCTTCCAGCATCACAGCAACATGCAAGCCACCACAGCATGACAAACTGACAGACAAGTTGGGACACTATACAGTTAGCAATGAGAATAAGAGATGTTGGCCATGTTATTGCCTTTTTTCTGTGTCTGCATTAATAGTATCTTTGCTCTATAATTTGGCAAAATATGTTTCAATTACAAAGTTATATATTAAGCATAGAATAACATTATAATCATCATCCCAGTACCCACCATGCACCTCAAATAATAAAACATGCAAATAAAGCCCTGCAATGTCTTTTTTTCTATGAGGACTCAATAAGATACTGCCAAACCCCAAACAAACTCAATATTATCAAAATTTCCCTGAAGATCATTCAAAAACATTTGGAGCAGTACATTGACAGGACCAAACCAAACTCACTACCATTGAGTCGATTCCGACTCATAGCAGCCCTATAGGACAGAATAGAACTGCCTTTGGGGGTATCTGAGGCTGTAAATCTTTGTCGGGGCAGAAAGCTTCATCTTTCATTCACAGAGCGCCTAATGGGTTCAAACTGCTGACCTTGTGGTTAGCTGCCCCATGAGTAAACTATTATGCCACCTTTCAGAAACAACAAGATACCCTAAGTCCACTCCCCCGGGCACTCATACATTTTAGTGCATGGCAGGAAGCTGGAAAATACAAACAAATGATGATTCTACAACGAACCTTTTACACTATGAAACTTCTGCTTTGCTTACTACATGCAATATGCCCATCAATTTTGCATGCCATATATTACATGAATAAAGTATAATTTTTAATTTGTAGAGTAAGCATAAATTAGAATTCTAACACTTCCTTCCTGCACAATAGGTTATCTTACATATCCTCGAGGTATTCCAACAGCACATGTGTGCTCTAAACTATCAATCGAGAAGCCAGGTCTTTGTTTAACACATCATTGTAATGTGCCAAACAGTGCATGTAAGAGTAGCTTAATATTTGTTGGCTGAATGATTGATGCATGGCGTTTTCTTGAGGTCTGAAGATCATTTGGAACTCTATAGTAAATATATATGAGCCACTCACCTTGCATAAATTTTGACATTGTGCTGGTATTTCTTTAAGATTCTACTGTTCCAAGGAGAAAACAAATTGTTGAAAATAAGCAGAAAGGTCTTTTAGAGCTTAAGAGACAAAATTCTGGATTCCTGGGACACAAGTACAGTGAACAAATCCATGTAAGTACAATGTTAGTAAAATTCTATTCAGTAGTTTAAAAATTGCTTGGAGGAATGAATGTTCTTAACATAATGCCTTTGTCATAAAGTATATACCACATAATGCCTTTATTGTAAAGTATATAAATGTTATCAAAGCCACTTGTGAAACAGTTCTAGAATCTCTGTACTACAAGCTTATTTTATTAAACTTTTGAAATGTATTCTAATTAGACTATCTGAAGGTGTTGAACCAATTTTAAGGAATCACAATTATTATGTTTTATTTATTAGAATCAACTCTTTCTGCAAAAATTGAGGTCATTTACAATAAAATTCAACAAGGTTATATAAATTTATATTTAAAAATATGTGTTTAAGAAATGACTAGATTAGAACCATGGATATACCAAACAAGTATGCTAGTCATAAAGACTAATCTAGTCCCACGTTATTGAATCATGAGTGGACTTAAGCTTCCAGAAAGACCAAGCCATAGAATGATTTGATATAATTTCAAGAACTATTAATAATGATATTGTTTGGGGTACATTATTTTAAAAGAATATTCCCTTTTAGACCTTATATAGGGGAATCTGAAATTCACAATGGAAAATGTCTCTAATAATAGTGTTTAACAACAGCTAATAAGAAATGTCATGTGGCAATATGAAATATCTTCAATAAAAGCCATGAACATAATAAAAGAAGACCAGCGAAGGTGGTTCTATGAGACAATTCTTGGTGTAACAGTCTACACAGCTTGACTAGAAATCTCGTTCAGAGATATTTGGGAAGGAGTTCTAGAACCTCTGTGCTCCAAGCTAATTATTTCATACTGATTTTGTAGAGGTCTAACTTGATCCTAGAATTGAATTTAGAATATTAGAGAATAGGAGGATGAGTAAATAGCAATTTCACTTGAAGATTCTACTTCAGATGTCACTTTTGAAACTTCTTAAATAGAATTGGAATGGAATGGCTTATGTAGAATTTAGTATTCCATGTTGAGAGGTAATATTTAAATTTAAGAAATATTTAATTTTATATGGGTAAAATTGTTAATACAACAGTCTAATTTCTAACTAAAGTAATCATGACCAGGCACTTAGTTATATACACATTATTTATGCAACTAAAATTTGTCCCATTATTAATATATTTTTACATTTCTAGTATATTCTTATTACTTAATAACAGACATAATACTTAATTTTTGTTAGGTGACATCAAGTCAGTTCATAGCAACCCTATGTACAACAGAATGAAACATTGCCTGGTCTTGTACTGTCTTCACAATACTTGTCAAAGTCGAGCCCATAATTGCAGCCACTGCATCAGTCCAATTCACTGTAGGTCTTCTTCTTTCTCTCTGTTCTTCTCCAGGGACTAGTCCCTCCTGATAACATGCCCAAAGTTCATGAGACTTTGCTCACTTCTCAGCATCCTTGCTTCTAAGGAGAATTCCAGCTGTACTTCTTCAAAGACATTTGTTGATTTTTCTAACAGTCCTTGGTATAGGCAATATTGTTCTCCAACACCATAATTCAAATGCATCTATTCTTCTTTGATGTGCATTATGCATTGTCCAGCTTTGACATGCAATGTACCATGAAATACCATGGCTTGGGTCAGGTTAGTCCTCCAAGTGACATCTTTGCTTTTTAATACTTTAAGGGTTTTTTTTTTTGCTGCAGCAGCAGCAGATTTGCCCAATATAGGATGTCATTTGACTTCTTGAATGCTGCTTCCATGAACTTCAATATTTTGTCTCTTTATCATGATGCTTATTCATTGCTTATTGGTCCATGTGTGCAGATTTTTATTTTTAATTAATTACAAATACAATAATGCCTTTTTTTAAATAATGTCTTTTAAGGTCATCCTTTTTAACTTCCATATTCCCATCAAATATCTCAAAATCATCAAAGAATGAATTTTTAACTTTTATTTTTTCATGTTTTTATTAATATGTTTTAAACTTTAAAGTACTATGTAGACATTGTAGTAAAGAAGATGAACAAAGTAAAATTTAAATGCCCATGAACCCCTTTCTTTGTTTTTCTAGGTCTGTGTAGTATTAAATAAAAATTATGGTGCTGAGGAGGGTGAGGGGCCAGCCCCCACCCATTGATACTCTCTACGAATTCAGTAATACTACTTCTGGGTTCAGTAATGCACAATTGTACGGTTGAGATATATAAGTATTATATTAAAGTCATTGATAGCATGAGAGATAATACAATAATACAGTCAGGCATGATACATAGCAACATTGCTCACCTC
>NW_022111321.1:11337582-11339318 GCF_000313985.2 Echinops telfairi
AGTCTGTTAATTCCTCTTCAGACTCATGCAACACATATAATGATGCAGAATGCAGGAAGATCACAGGCCTGTAGGTGGAAAGTCTTGTGGATCCAGTGGCAATGGAAACATCTCAGCGCTGGTGTGGGTCTCCACATGGCTTCGCCAGCTCCAGGGCTCTGGCTCTATCAGTGTAGCTCCATGTGGCTTGTCAACAGGAATGTCTCGCAGGGAGAGTGTGTCCTGTCTCCAGCAAGCTCTTTTTCACCGTAATGCTTCCAAATGAGGTCATAAAGCTGCGACCTGATTGACAGGCTAAACTCCACCCCTTCACTCTTAATAGTCTCAAGTTGATATCAGATTATATAACTACCACAGCCATAATGCCTGGCACGTGCAATTTATCTCTATAATTAAAACCAAGTAAGTTAAAACTTTAAGTTAGGTTTTTAACCTTTCCTTTAACTTTTGATTGTTACCCAACTTACTCTCTCACTTCTAAATATCTAGAACACCCAACCTTTCATAAAATATTTATTAAAATAATATAAAAGTTTTAAATTAAATTTTTATTAAAATTTTGAAATAAAACATTAACATATTCAGGTATCATAGAAAGGCCTTATTCCAATAAATATTGATCTATACTTAAAAACAAAAAAATAGAAAAGAGAAAATATACAAATTATGTGAATAATAATAGCACATGCATATAGCTATTTCATTTAAAATGTTTTAAGTCTGCATATATCATGAATTTCAAATATTAATTTAAATAAAATGTATGTATTGTGAATTTTACATATCTTCTAATTAAATATTCTGTTTTTATAGAATTCTGAGCAAAATCTCCAGATCAGCTCAAGTGAGGCAAAACAAAATACCAAGGGTACTTCTAATAATGAAGAAGGTACGTGTTAGCTCCATCTTCCCCTTTGAGCTTTGTTCCCAAAGATTTCCCTTTTTCTCCTATGTATTTTCCCAAGTGCTCATGTAGATATGTGCCTACTGAGTCACCTCTGAGGACCTGAACTCTCATCACTACTACACATTAATGTTGTTGCCAGTTTCTTTTGTTCTAAATAATAATAATAGAAGCTTTTTCTGGCTTTTTAATTATTTCCTTAATATAGATTTCCAAAAGTAAAATGACAGTACCTGCCATATAATTGGTACCCAGTAATATTTGCTAGGCGATCCCTGGTGGTACAGTGGTTAAAGGCGCCTCCCACCAGTTTGACCCCTCCAGCCGTTCCATGGGAGAAAGAGATGGCAGTCTGCTGATGTGAAAATTCAGCCTTGGGAGCCCCACTGTCAAGTATTACTCTGACTATGAATCAGAATCGACTTGACAGCAACAGGTTTGGTTTGGTTGGGTTTTTTTAATACTGGTTGAAAAAAAGTCTGTGTGTTAAGCATCGTTACCATGCTTCATATATATTCTAAAATATTTTCCTAAAAAGTATTATCACTCGGAATTCTCCTAGTGGTGTATCCTAACTTGAGGTAGAATCACTTCTTTTTCTTTTTTTAAGTATTTATGAATTTGGAGTTAATTCATCTATCATATCATTCCATTGCTCAATCACATTAAGCAGTATTGTACAATTGCTACCACGATCAGTTTCCAAACATTCTTTTCCTTCCTGGACTCCTTGACATCGTCTCCCTTTAACACCTCCTCACCCCCACCCCGAAACCCTTATTCTCCTTGCTGTCCCTATAGGTTCATCAATCCCGGGTTTCGTATACCAGAA
>NW_022111321.1:11340701-11348319 GCF_000313985.2 Echinops telfairi
AGAAAGTATTCTTGTGTTGAGGGAGTACTTGAGTGGAGGCCCAATGTCCTTCTGCTACCTTAATACTAAACCTATAAATGTAGGCTCATAGATCTATTTTTGGTATATTATTCATATTCTTTTTGCTTATTTGCTTAGATATTGGAATTTTAGCATTTTCCTACTGATTTCTGTGATTTATTTAATCCTTAATTATTTTCAAGTATTTTCACAACTCTTTTTGCATTTTATTCCACTAATGTTGTATCTTTACATATGTCTTAATATGTATTTCCATTCAGTAAGTGATGACTAAAAGCTAATATAGATACAGGCTATACAATAATAACCAAAACATTCAAAAGTCTTGCCCTTTAAAAATTTAAAGCCAGTAATGGAAGATTGTTCTTAAATAAATGTTTTCAATTTTTTTCTTTGTGATTTCTATAGGGCTTAAAAGACCTTTCCCAACTAAGAAATTTAGCAAATGTTTATTTCTTTTTTCTCTAGGTTGTTCTAATAGTTCAATTCCTGAAATTTAATTATTTAGTTTCTTTGAGATTAGCTTAAATAGATGATGCAAAGTGAAACTCTTTTTGATTCTTTTTAAAAACTTTTTGATTCTTTTTAAAACAATTAATTTATTTAGTCATCTTTCCCTTCTGCCAACTTTTTGATGCTTCTTTGATCCTAAGTCAAGTTTTTACATCTCATTTCTAGGGGAGGCTCTCTTCAGCTGATCATCTAATTTGTAATCTGTCTCCAAGTTCCTTTGTTCTTATCCTTTTATCTAGAACTCATTTTAATTGTTTTATATAAACAATCTACTTCATCTTCTCCACTGAATAACAAAAATACAACACAAAAGTAATCTAAACATAAAATTGATTGTGGGTATGACTGCACAACTCTTTTCAATACGTTTCAACCACTGTTAAAAAATAATAATCTGAGCATTATGTATTTTTTCTTTAATTTAAGGAAACACTCTGAAGTTTATTGCCACCATTTTGAATCTCCCTCTCTTCTTTTTTTCTTAATTGAGAATGAAAAAGAGGTAGATATAGCAAATCCTGATACATAAAATGCAAAATAACAGAATAGAATGTCTCTTTGTGAAATGAGTATGTACACACATAATTCAATGAAATATGTGTTAAGGCTGGTCCCGGAATGAAAAGGACCAAAAAACAGTAATTAATGTACAGTTTCTACAGTTTCAGATAGTACTTCTGAGTTTTTGATGGCTGAAAATCTAGTGAAAATCTCAGTACCTGAAGATGAAATTCTAGCTGTCATGAATAGCAAGCAGCTACAGAAACCAAATCTGGCCGTAAATAATACCCAGAGGCCCAACATGTGTGCACTATCTGCTGAAGAACAGAAGATCCTACAGTCTCTTAATCATCTCAATGAGAGATTGCATTGTAAGTGTGGAAGGAAGCCTTTTATAAGAAATGTTATCCAATGTGTGTATATAGCTTTAACTCACGATCTAACATTAAAAAAACTTATCTAGTTTTATCATCTACTGAAATCAAGGAAGTAATTATTATTTTATTTTAATAAATCATTTTATTGGGGGATCTTACAGCCCTTATAACAATCCATACATCAATTGTATCAAGCACATTTGTACATATGTTGCCATCATCATTTCCAAAACATTTTCTTTATACTGGAGCCCTTGGTATTAGCTCCTCGTTTTCCTCTTCCGTCCCACCCTTATGAACCCTTGATAATTTATAAATTTTTTTTAGTTTCATATTTTATTCCATCCACTGTCTCCCTTCACCCACTTTTCTGTTGTTTGTCCCCCTGGGGCCGGGGGGTTGTATGTGGATCCACTGTGATTGGTTCCCCCTTTCTTCTTCTCCCCCACCCCTCCTTCCATCTACCCTCATAGTGTCCCTATTCTCATTATTGGTCTTGAGGGATATATGTCCTGGATTCTGTGTGTTGAGAGCACTTATCCGTACCAGTGTGCATGCTCTGGTCTAGCCAGATTTGTAAGATAGAACTGGGGTCATGATAGTGAGGGGGAGGAAGCACTAAAGAACTAGAGGAATGTTGTGTGTTCCATGGGTGCTATACTGCACTCTAGCTGGCTCATCCCTTCCTTGTGACCTTTCTGTGAGGGGATGTCCAATTGTCTACCGATAGGCTTTGGGTCTCCATTCCAACCCACCTCGTTCACATCAAAATTATTATTTGTTTGGGGTCTTCTGATGCCTGGTACCTGGTCCCCTGGATACCTCATGACCACATGGGTTGGTGTGCTTCTTCCACGTGGCCTTTGTTGCTTCCCTGCTACATAGCCGCTTGTTTAACTTCAAGCCTTTAAGACCCCAGATATTAAATCTTTTTATAGCAGGGCACCATCAGCTTTCTTCACCCATCTTGTCTCCAGCAATTGTGTCGGGAAGATGAGCATCATGGAATGCCTGGTTATTGGAACAAAGTGTTCTTGTATTGAGGACTTGAGTAGAGGCCCAATGTATGCCTGCTACCTTAACATTTAACCTATAAATATATGTACATAGACCTATATCCCTATCATTATATAGTAATACATTTACATATGTACATGCTTATATTTATACCTCCATAAATGCCTTTTGCCTCCTACCTCTTTTCTCTATTTCCTTTTTCTTTCCTCCTGTCCCACTATCATGTTTGACCTTCATTTGGCACTGTGTACTTTCCCTCGGCTACATTGCACTTGATTGAACCCCACCAGGCATTATATACCCTCCTTGTCATTGAGTTTAGATCTCTTGTTCCTTGTCCCTGGGTATGCTGGCTCCCCTCTCCCTTTCCCCCACCTCCTCCTCTCCCCTGTCCCCCAGGAGCCGTCAGTCGGTTGTGTTTTCCTCGGGATTGTTTATCCTGCCTGTCTTATACAGATGACATTAAAAACAAAAAAGAAGAAAAATAGCCTATGAATAGTTCCAGGTCTATATGCTGACCCTTATGAATGTTTTCCGAAGGGAATTATTCAGTATATATTTTAATATGTCATATTCTTAAATATACCATACTTATCTCATTGATATAAAGACAATTTTTTGATAGGAATATACAAACACTGCCATTTCAGCAATGTGAAAAGCTAGATGTCTGAGTTTACTGTCCATCAAAAACAACTAAAAGTTCTGAAAAGTAATTTAAAACTTTTTAATTTAAATACAGGAGCTTTTAAGAGTACACAGGATTGCCAAACTAGGAAGTGAATATAGACAGGAACTCAGAAAACTCCGGAGGATATTACATCTCACTTTTATCCTGAGGACATGTAACCTGCAGAGTGAAATGGAACTTTGTTTTTCTTGGCCGCACAGATAAAGGGAAGCAGGGGTGGAGATGCTCAGCTTCCTTAGTAATCCAAAGTAAAGTAAACCTGACTCCCTTCCATCAAATCTTTCCAATTCATAGTTGACCCTATAAGGTAGAGCAAAACTGCTCTCTGGGTTTCTTAGGCTGTACATCTTTAAGGGAGCAGAAAGCCTCAACTTTCTCCCATGAGGCAGCTGGTGGATTCAAACTGCTGACCTTTCAGTTAGCAGGTCAATGTGTGACCAACTTCACCATCATAGAGAAATGCAAACTAAAACAATGTGCTGTGGTTACAACATTCCCTGTTCTTTACTGAGAGACTACAAGGACAGAATGCGTCTTCTATTTAAAGGAGGAAAGGAAGAGGAAGGGATAAGGAAGAGAGGGAGGGGGAAAGGGAGAGGAAAGAGAAAAGCCAGCATTTGATGACAGAAGCCTAAATAAAATTCAAGGTACTAAGAATTCCTTTTCATCAACAAAAGTTTCATGTATTTGTTTTTAATCAAATTACTCCTACTCTCAAGACCATATCTGTGGTCAATGGAATAAAATTCCTCACTCAATTTTACCTGTTTGAGCACATTAGAGTTTAATGCTTGATTGCTTAGTTCTTTCTCTTTCTATATACCTAACTATATCTTTTCTAATATGGTACAATTTCAGATATGCAAGAAACTGTTTGCAAAAATCCACCTATCAATAATATTTTACAAATGATACCACTTCTGGTGAGTATTTAAAGATTGTTTGGTTTTTGTTTGTTTCCCCTTGTTTTCGGAAACCTCCTGATTTTAGGTGTGTAAGGATCTTGGGTGGGTGTTAATAAGATGGAAACTGGTCTTTAGAGAGTTTTTCTCCTCAGCCCTCTTTTCTGTATGAAGTACTGCCGTGGAATGAAGCGGATATCCCTCTGAGAGAAAGACTGCGATGTACAGTTTTACATCCAAAGGGCTTCCTCAGTCACAGGCGTAGTCACAGGAGGGATCAGTCTTCAAATAATTTAAAGTACTAGCTTAACAGGAAAATGTCCTCGAGGTTATGTTGGTAATTGCCTCGTTCTTTGATCATATCTCTTCTATGTTTTCAAATTCAAAACAAGACATTACTATTTTGGAAAAAAAAAATTTGTCTTGGCACTGGGCTCTGGTAAACCTACACATATGAAGGAGACACCAACACTGCATTCAGGACATACAAACTAGGCACGCACAGTCTGATTAGGGAGAATGGCGTAATTGTTGATCCAAGTAAAATTAAATCCTTGACAGCGTCCATCTTTTGTCTGTTTATCAGGATGTTGCTTGTTGGTCAAGCTGGGAAGGTTTGTTGGCAATATATTGACGTATAATCCATACTGAAGACTGTGGTCTTCGATCTTTATCAGCGAACACTCCGGGTCCTCTTTACTTCCAGCAAGCAGAGTTGGGACATCTGCAGCTCACGGTCATTAATGAGCTCCCTCCCCTCCTAATGCTTGCTCTTCTTAGAGTCCTGCTTCTTGGAGTATTTGCTCCGCACACAGATGGTCTAAATATGGCGAAAGGGTACCACCCTGCTACAACACCTTTCCCAATGTTACTCACACACGAGTAGGATTGTGATAAACATAATTTTTCAATGACTATAGCAGTAGGTCAGCAGGGAACTGCTAGAAAGCCAAGCTAGATTCAGAAAGGGATGTGGAGCAAGGGATATATTGCTGATATCAGATGGATCATGGCGGAAAGCAAATAAACCAGAAAGATGTTTGCGTATGTTTCATTGGCTATGCAAATTCCAGAACCCTTAATTGTGGTCTTGTAGAACTTGTACCATGACCAAGAGGCAGTTATTCAAACAAATTAAGGTGATACTGCATGCTAGACCAATATATGTAAAATTCCCCACCGGGCACTATATAGGCTCACAATTTCATATAGACAGTTGTATTTTAAAAATTCTTTTTACCGTTGCACAGCAAATTATGATAGAAAGTCATTCTTTTTGTTGTTGTTCTACTTTTTATTTATTTATTATCATTTTATTGGGGGCTCGTACAACTCTTATCACAATCCATACATCAATTGAATCAGGCATGTTTGTATATATGTTGCCCTCATTCTTTTCTAGACATTTACTTTCTATTGAGCCCTGGGTAACAGTTCTTTTCCACTCCTACTGCGCCCCCCCCCCATAGACTGTGCATTGTTATTATTTTCATCTCTCATACCAACCGCTGTCTCCCTTCCCCCATGTTAGAAAGTAATTCTTAAGCACATCTGACTAGTAGTTAAAGTGAATGTTATGCATTATTTTAGTTAGTACAATGACTTACACATAGTGATTTTGAGTTTTGTTGTTACAAAGGTAAGTCAAAAAGTATTGCTATTGGGGTTCAAGTGTACATGTGCACAGGTTTACTCCAAACAAAACGGGTTGATGCATATCTCTGTGATTGGTGGATGGGTGCAGTCAGGTCCTCTCAGTAATACGCTTATCTCAGTTTCATTAGGGTGTCTGCACACAAAACATGGGAGGACAATGGTTGTTGTTTTGTTTGGCATTCCAAAGAGGTGACCCTAGTGAACTTCTGTGGAGAACACAGGATGACCATGGGGCTTATTAGGAAGAAGGGTAAGAAAGTTGAACGCTGCACTGGTGAGCTGCGTGTGTGATAAAAAGGTATCAAGGAATCACGTCGATCACAATGCGCCTGCTGCTCATTCTTCGAGGGTCGAAAGGGCTTTCCTAGAAGAATTCATTGAGAAACCTCACCTCATCCACCGTACAGCGTTGATCTTACCCCATTTGGACTTCTCTTGGTTCCTAAATCTCAAAGAACGTTTAAAGGGAACACGATTTGAGTCCATCAGGATGACAAAACTGTTGTTTGGACATAGTGTAAATTAGACAGGGGATTTGTGGAGGAAGGGTGAGAGAGACGGAGACCTCGCCTCCAGAAGAAGCCCTAGTTGGAGGGTACGTAGAGAAAGATTCGTGCTACATTTTAATAATTGTGTTTAATAAAGGTTTCTAGGATTTGCAGCAGTACTTTAGACTTACCCTCATATAGCATCTGAGATTTGGGATTAAGTTTCGTCTTATTAAAATCTGTAATCCATAGGGATATCTACCTGTTAAATTCCATGAACAGGACAGTAAAATAGTATTTTAAACTGTGTTGCAGAACAGTCAGCCACAAGCCAGGTCCTCTCCTGCTGCTACTGGATCAAGACTGCAGAGAAAATAGTGATGGATTATAACAATAACTATTAAATGGAATCACTATTTTTGAGATCTTATGTAAATATATATTCCTCCATTTGTTAATGATTTAAAGCACTGTGCTTAACCAAAAAATAAAGGCAAATCCTAACATAGGTAATGGACTTAAATCAATTCATTTACATTTATGCTACAAATTATACTTTATTATGTATTTTATTGATAAATACATTTTTAATGAATGGGAATAGTTCATTGTTTTTAATGAGCATGCTCCTGGATATAAATTCATTATATTTGAATATAAAAGGCAACTTATTTTGCTATTCAAATTATGTATTAGCTGTAGTTGTAAAAGCTTTGTTTCTCTGAAATTCTTAATAAATTATCTAACCTTTTGGTACCCTGGTATAAAAAGTTTATAATTAGTCCTATTCTGTATGAATAGTAAACTGTTTATGAACTAGCAGGGTCGCGGACTCTGAAGATGTTACCAAGGAATCTTATCTCAACTCTGCTCAACTGTTATCAGTTAGTTTATCCAGGGGAGATTTGCTCTTTTAAAACAAGGCCTACATGCACAAAATTTACAAGAGACTGAATGGCAAGTGTGAAAAATAAACTGCAATCTCAACTGGATTACCTAAAGTGCCTGATTCTTTCCCCAATCTGAGTATGTTCTTTCCCAGTAGGAATATCTGCCTGGAAACTTATATCAAGCATTTGCAGTTCAAAGTCCAGAAGGAAAGACAAACGTTACATGATTTTTTTAAGTTGTTTATGATAGTCTCAAATATTCTTTTCACTTCCCCCAACTAGTCCTGCAACTTGGTGGCGTAGCGTTCACACGTTGGGCTGCTGATCACGAGGTCTGCATGATGCCAGGCCTGTGTCTGGGTCTCACGCAGGAAGTCCGTATCCCCTGCGTGCACATCCCCCGCGTCTGCTCAGTGCCCTCATGGCGGCGCTTGTCTGCACCAGGCCTAGGAAATGCTGCTGTCCAGTGCGGAGGTGGTTCACACGCAGCCCGTCTTCACCTGGAAACCTTGGTTCCCAGGCTCAACGGCACATCAGTCACCAAAAAATGCTAATGCCTGGT
>NW_022111321.1:11348668-11352232 GCF_000313985.2 Echinops telfairi
CCCTTTGACTACTGGAGAGACTGTACACTCCTTTGCAGGCAAATACACACACATGCCTCAACAGGCTCTCATGCACCCCATCTTTCCCACCATTCCTACCTGATCACTCATTCCATTTGGGCAAGTTATTTATACTTCCAGTCTATACCCTGCTACTCATGCCTCGTCCTTGACCCTGGAGATGCCTGTCCACTCACCATCTACCTGATATGCCTGTACTCATTCTTCTAATTCCTGCTCAACTCGAATTTTTTCCTGTTTTCCCTAACCCTCATCTGTACAATTATAAGTTTTGTGTACATATCCATCTCTTCTTTGAATTCAAGTCCGCCCAAGAGATAAAGATTGTCACTCATCTCTGTGCCCTTAGGAATTAAGAGATCATGGAGTGAAGTATCAAAATCATCAGGACTGGAAGAACAAGACAATCATTCTACTTATCAGGTCCTTTCTGCATGCCAGATGCTGCCTTTATTGTTTGGGGCACAATGGAGACACCCCAAAGTATTTGGCATCATGGAACTTAAAGTTTTAGCAGAGAATACATATATTTTAAATTTTATATTCAATCAGTTATGAGTATATTAGGTTAGGGAATAGAGAGTGAGGTGAATATATTTTAGATGGAGAGATGGAATGGTCAGAGAAAGTCTCTCTGAGAAGGTGGCACTGAGAGAGCCAAGGGAATACGGGTACCAAGCTGGGTGAGAAAGTATGAGGAAGGCATTCTGCATAGAAGGAGCAGAGTGCAAAGGGCCTGACAAAACCATGCTTGACATGCGTTGCCCCATAGCGAGGCTGGGCTGGATGGGAACAGTGACTAAAGCAAAATTAGTGGGAAATGAAATCGAAGAAGTTGCCTTCAGTAAAATCATCCAGGTTTTGGACTTCAATCTGGAGCCTTCTTGCAGGGCTTAGAGTAAAGGTATGTGGGGGTGGGGAGGGAGGGGGGTACATAGCTTTTTTAAAGGATCGCTGTGGTATTGAAGCACACCTAGGGGATAGAAACAAAACAACAAACAAACTCACTGACTCATAGTGTCCCTATAGGGCAGGGTAGAACTGCCCTTGTGAGTTTCTGAGACTAACTCTTCAAGGGAGTAGAAAGCCCCATCTTTCTCTGTCAGAGAAGCTAGTGAGTTCAAACTACTGACCTTGAGGATTGCAGCCTATTGTATAACCACTACGTTACCAGGGGTCCTTAGGGGAATAGAAGAAAATGAAAAGTATGTAAATCCAAGGGATAAACTAAAGGGTATGGGGTTTTTTGTTTTGTTTTGTTTTTAACCGTATTTTAAATCAATGCTACAGGCATCTAACAACAACAACAAAGTAAAAGGTATTAATGGTTTGGGTTTCCCTTAATCAGGAATATACCAATAAGATAGCAGTACTACCTAAATGTTTAATTAACTATAAGTTTTAGTAAAATATATTGTAAAAAGATTTTATGAAATTCCCCTAGTATCTCCCAAACAGATTTTGTGTCGTTTCCCCATATTTCCAGTAAATGAATGACCTTGCCATTCCTTTTCTCATTTATTAAATATTAAGTGCTGTCTATGTACCAAGTACTTAGCTACATTCTCAGAGCATGTCATGAGTATGGAACAGCCCCGAGTTTGACAACTTGCTAAGACTGAGATCACGTTTCCCAGAACCCGTCCGTATCTGGCTCCAGGTGAGTGCTCATAAGAGGAAAGCAGACGTGAAGTAGACACCCTTACTCACAATCTGTCCTCTCCCTTCTCCACTCGACATGTTGCCCCTGTGGGGTGGCTGTGACGTCACAGCAGCACGGTTTTCCTGTGTGCGGTTTGCTTGCCTGTCTCCATCAGGCTCCCTCGGCATGGTTGCCCTTGAGCAGCTGCAGGTGCTCGGAGTCTCAGATTTCCCCACCGGTTTCAACTTGTCTACACACACCAGTACGTCAAGTCGCCTGGGTACTGACTCTTTCCCTAACACGTCATAGCCCTCCTTCCAGACCTTTCCTTTCCAAGCTCCTCTATAGTTGGGGAAAAGTAAATCCTGTCCTAAATCTTTGTTTTTATCTGGCTTCGTTTTCCCCTCTGACAGAGCAGGCTCACAACTAAGCAGGTGACCTCATACAGCGGAGTAAGCAGCGCTCAGTTCCCCGGTTACATGAACACATAAGAGATCGGTGACATTCTGAAGGAAAGGTTTGCACTTAGCCAAATGAGCATTGTTTTGGAAACTAGCCAGTTTCCAAGACCTGGATGAGGCATCAGAAAAAATGAGAACCCCAGAGAGTTCCCGTAGCAGGGCTAAGGTGCACCCTGGGCCGCTCGTCCTACATGTCCCTTCGTCAGTAGTCCAGACGCCATCTTTTCACTATGGGTGGTACAGCACTGGACACCTTTCTTGGTATTCAAAATAAACCTAAAAATAATTACTGAATAAAGAGCTTTAAGGGCAGATACAAAAAAATAAGTTATAAGATGGCTTTCAACCCTGAATTTTAAATGAAATCATACAGCTGGCTTTTCCAAAATGGAAGTTTTTGTCTTCTTGATTCAAATAAATGCTGATGAAAATGCCATAAAATTGAAATAAACGATTTGCAAAATCTTCTCCAACCTTACAATCCTGACCCGGGAGGGTTGGGGCAGGACTCATTGAACCTGTCATGGCAGTTCGGTATAGCAGTTTGGTTCCGAACTGCAGGGATTTAGCACGTGTTTGCACATTTGTTTCTTCCTTCCTATTTCTGGGAGGAGAAAGGGAGGAAAGGAAGAAGGACTGGCAGCTGCCAAGAGACAGCGTTAGCAGATTCCACCTACACGTACTTCTGCAGGATTCGTTCCGTACTGATCACTGGAATCCAACAGGCTTTAAAAAGGAAATGAGCAGCTACTGAGTGGATCCAGACTCAGCGTGGCCCTCTAGGACAGCACTAGAACTGTCCCGTTGGTTTTCCAAAGCTTTAACCTTTACAAGAAGTGGACTGCCACTTCTCTGGGCTGTAGAACAGTTGGTGGGTGTGAACCACCAACAATCGCACAACTCAACGAACAACCAAACCCCAGACCACACCCCCTGCCTGTGAGTCAATTCCATCTCATACCCTGTTAGACCCACTGCCATTGTGTGGGTTCCAACTCATAACCACCTTGTGGGGCAGAGTACTACTGCCCCTGCGGGTGTCAGAGAATTTTAAATATGTACAGGAATGTTAGCTATATATTTCTCCTACGGAGTCTGCAGTGGTTTCCAATCCTCGTTGACCCTGTGGTCATTGCCTAACTCACCAAGTCAGTCACAGGCTCTCAGAGATACAATATAGACTCACTGTATTCTGATTCATAGTGACCCAAAAAATAGTGTTTCTGAAGGTATCAATCTTTACAGGAACTCTCCACCCAACACTCCACAGAGCAGCTGGTGGATTTGAACTGCCAACCTTGTAGTTTGCAATTCAGTGATTACCTGACAGCACCACCAGGGCTCCTTCCAAGTGGACAGTGCTTGCCCTGGAAATGTGTCTTCAGTCAAATGCTCCTTTGCAGTCTAGACAGTTGATGTTTAAATATATATGAAAGGGTA
>NW_022111321.1:11352626-11370475 GCF_000313985.2 Echinops telfairi
CTTTTTTTGTCACATGGTTATGCGATCTTTTCAGAATTTCTTAATTAGAAAGCTTTATTAATAGTCTGAGCTAGTGGAACAAACTTCAAATACACTACAAATCAACATTTTCATCTGTTTGGGAAGTTGACAGATGTCAACAATCGACATTTCACCTTTTTTGAAATGAGAAAACCAATCATATGCTTGAGTTTTTCTCATAGTTCTGTCCTGGTAAGCTGTGTTCAACATCACAACAGTTTCTGAGACATTTTTCCAAAGCAGGAAACAAAATTCACAGCCACACGCTGTTCTTTTAAATCGGCCACAACAAAATACGAGGTTCAAGCAGAACTACTTTTACAAAAAAATTCACTATGACCTGAGAGAAACTTCCCAGGCAACACCACTGGGTGCACTATCTCAGAGTTGCTCAATGCTCGCCTAGGGGGGAAATGTGTACTACAAAAGCTCTGCTCTAACCAGTGCTGTCCCGGTTTGGGGGGATACTCCCTCATATGTCAAGTGAAAATTCCTATTTATTAAACCTCCTCTTCTATCTTGATCATAAAATTTTTACAAAGAATTGCCCTTGGGCAGTTATTTTTAATTCTACTTCATTCCCTAATGTATTTATTTATAAATGCCATAATATTCCCTAAGTTCCCACAGCCTACAAAATCACATTGGTGCCAGCAACAGAGCAGAGGTGACATTTCTGTGCATGATTAGGGGCTTCTAAACCACATGGGCTCTTCTAAATTTAATATGTGGCACTTTGGCATACCAAAAAGTATGTTAAATTTTTCATCAAATGATACTGAATCCAAATTAGGAATGGAAAATTTTAAGAAGACAAATTATTTTGGCCTTTTGTTGATGCTGCTGCTCTATTCCCTTTCCCACAATTAGATTCGCAGTGTGTAGTTGTAAATGAATTGACCCATGGCCAAAGACTCATGTTGACTACCCATGTGCCAAGCATTCTGCATATGTTTTTATTTAATTTTTCCATCCAGCTAAACTATGGGTAGTTTAATCTTCATTTTCCATACCAGAGATTGGAGGCTTAGAAAAGTTAAACCCATTCAAGTTAGTCAGTAAAAGAATCATGATTCAAACTCAGGTCTGCGTGGCTCCCAAACCCAAGTTCTTTCTGCTACACCATGTGGTTCCCACCTGTATCAAAAGGGCACTGTGCTCCGGAGGGTTTTCCAAGGCTGATTTTTCAAAACATAGGTTGCCAGGCCCTTCTTCTGAGGGGCCTCTGGGTGGACTTGAACCACCAATCTTTCAGTTAGCAACCAAATATGTTAGGCATTCATACCACCAAGCAACTTCTAGAAGCGTATAAAGAAAAAAGCAAATTGCAACCTGATTACCCTCTTGAGACATAAAAAGGATATTAGTGTGGGGAAAGAAACCTGATAAAATCCCAACAAAATCTATAGTCACGAGTATTATACAAATGTCAGTTTACTAGTTTCAATATTGTTTAATGGGTGTGTACGTCAGCATGAAGGGAGGGTAGCAGAGTGATGGGTGTGTGGGGACTCTCTGCCCTATACTGGCATCTCTTCTTTAAGTATAAGATTATTTCCAAATAAACCATCAACCTTTTTGTTAATTTTCAAAATATTTAAAACCCTGTTTGTGGCACCACACACCTCAGGTTTTCTGTTTATGCCTTTGTTTGTTCATTTGCCTGTCTATCTAATTTGCTTAGTTCATAATAAGTGGCATTTTAATTATGTAAGGTGTTAAATATATGTTTAACAGTTTATTTTAAAATATATTACATACCCGATGTACCTGTACCTCAAGGTGCTTGATAAAGAGGTCGCGTTTCCCACCGGGTCTACAGTGGCAGCAAAGGTAAGAACTCTAAGAATGGAGACTGTTTTACGCCTCAAAAGAGACCTTAGTAGAACCGGAGTCCTCCTGGGACTGCAGCATCCCCCCAGAGACCGTTCCCTGGCAAGAGTCTCAGAATCACAAGCACTCATTTGTTTATGGCATATTTCTTATCAAAATAACAAAATATTCCTCTTTATAGCCACAGGATGAGGGGAAAGGTTGGGGGAATCTGTTGAGTGGTGGTTCTTTAATGGAAGGAGGGAAAGTGTCCCTGCCCAAAGGAAATGTTACTACACACCAAGTCTTGTGTAAAGTCATTTCACTTCACCCGCCTTGCAACCTAGGGAGGTGAGTGTGATTATTGTGTCCAAATTTCACAGGAGGAAACTGAGATGTACTGAGGTGGCATGACGTGCCCAAGGCCACAAAGCTCGAAAAAATTAATACCCAGCAATCAAACCAAAGTCTGACTTTCAAGTTCTATTAACCCCTATGTTATACAACCAGTTGTGAGCATTTTTGTTTTCTTTGTGTTAAAATTGTAATCCAGATTGAATGAAGGCTGCACTTGATCTTCAGCAACAAGTGCTCCAAGTCCTCTTGACTTTCAGCAAGCAAAGTTGTGACATTCGTATATAAAAGGTTGTTCATTGCCTTGCTCCAAACGGGATGCCCTGTTCGTCTTCATACAGTCTACTTTTTCTGAATCTTTGCTCAACATATAGATTGAATAACTATGGTGAGAAGACACAACCCTGATTTACACCTTTGAATGTGAACCTTACAGTATTCTCTTGTTATGTTTGCACAACTACCTCTAGATCCATGTACAAATTCAGCACGAGCACAATTCCAAACTCAAACCAAATTCACTGCCATTGACTCATAGCTAACCTACAGGACATGGTAGGGCTGCTCCTGTGAGTTTCTGAGGCTGTTAACTCTTGAGGGAGAAGAAAGCCCCATCTTTCTCCTGAGAAGCTGCTGTTGGTTTTGAACTGCTGACCTTGCTGATTGCAGCCCAACTCGTAACCACCATGTCACCAGAGCTCCTTATGAGCACAACGAAGTGTTCTGGAATTCCCATTCTCCTCAAGAATATTCACAGTTTATTATGATCCACACAGTCAACTGCCTTAGCATAGTCAATAAAACACAAGTAAACATCTTTCTGGTATTCTCTGTTTTCAGCCAAGGCCCATCTGACGTCAACAATGATATCTCTTGTTCCATGTCCTTGTCTGTCTTCTTGTTCCATGTCCATGCCCTGCCTGAATTTCTGGCAGCTCCCTGACAAGAGTCCTGCTGCAACCATTGTTGGATGATATTTAGCAAATTTTTACATGCCTGTGATAGCAATGATATTGTTTTGTTTTGTTTTGTTGAGATGCCCCTTGAAATTTTCTGTTCAGCTCTTTTACTCCATCATTTCTTCTCTTGGCCTTAGCTTCTCTTTAGTTAATTTTCAGAGTCTTTTTTGACATCAGCTTTTGTCTTTTCCTCTTTGTTGCCAACTTTTGCATTCCAGTTGCCAGTAATTATCCATGCATCTTGATTGCATGGTTGATCCATTTTAGACTAAAGACATTGGTAAAAATTCTTCAACTTCTCCATCAGTAGATTTAGTGGTTGGTGCATAAATTTGAATAATAGTTGTGTTGACTGGATTTCATGTGGATAGATATTATCCTATCACAGAGAGTATTGTACTGCAAGAGAGGTCTTAGACAGTATTGTAGAGATTATTATAGAAGATATAGTTAAGTTAAAATATAACATCTTATTTAAGCCCCTTTTGGCCCATTTACAAGTTATACTAGTTAGGAAAAAACAAAAATTGGAGGGGAAATACGTGTGGCTTAAGCCTCCAGTAAATCTCCTCTGACACAGGATGTGAGAAGCCTTGCTATCATGCAGAGGGCACTGGAAAGTGGATTATGGCAGATGTGGCTAGGTTAAAATTTAACAGTTTATCATTGGCTTTCCCTTTTGACCCCTTTTAAGTTGGTTCTAGTTTTTAATGTTTTCTACTTTTTTTTCAATTGAGGTTTTTCTTTATTTTATTTTGTTATTGTTGTTAGCTTTTTTGCTTGTTTTTGTATGCTTTTCAGCATATGAAATCCAGGATGAGTGAATCTCTAGAGACAGTAACTGAGTGAATGGTTTCTTGGGGAAGTTGAGAGGTAGTACAGCACATGGTTGAGGCAAAGAACTAGCTCAAGCAGCAGCACAGTGGTTTGATCACGAGGGAGGAAGAGAGTAGGAGGTAGGCCTTGAAAAGCCATTTATCTCATTGCCCTCCATCAAGCTGCGACCGGATAAAGCTCCACCCACATGTTCCTATTGGCCTGGCTGGTTGGCACAATACAGCTAACTATCACACAAAGGCGGAGTTTGGTCCTCAAAGGTACATCTTTCCTTTTAAATACTTTAGAGGTCTTTTTCCAGCAGAATTGTCCCAATGTAATCTGCCGTTTGATTTCTTGACTGCTGGCTTCCATGGGCATTGACTGTGGATGCAAGTAAAATGAAACCCTTAACAACTTTACCTTTCTCAATTTATCATGATGTTGTTTATTGATCCAGTTGCGGTCCAAAAAAATTGTTCCAGATTTGTATTTCTTTGTTTTGAGATGTAATACATACTGATACATACTGAGTCTCTGATCTTGAAGTCCCCTCCTGTTTTTGCTCACAAGGTTGTATCTCCTGTATATTGCCTGTTATTAGTAAGTCTTCCTCTAATTCTGATGTCTCATTCTTATCCACATAGATCATTTGCTCAACTAACAGATTGAATAAGTATGATGAAAGGATAAGTACAAAGGATACATAACTTTTCTTATTTCAAACCAAACACTATCCCCTTGTTCTCTTAGATCTTCTGCCTCTTGGTCTATGGACAGCTTCCACTTGAGCACATTAAGTGTTCTGTAACTACCATTCTTTTTAATGTTTTCCATATTTTTTTTATGTTCCACAAAACCAAATGCCTTTGCATACTCAATAAAACACAAGTAAACACTGTTCTGGTTGCTCTGCCTTCAGCCAGGATTCTTTTGACATCAGCAAAACTAGCCCTCATTCCACAACCTGCTCTGAATCCAGCTTAAATGTTTGGCATTTGCCTGTCCATGTGCTCCTTCAACTGTTTTGAATTACCTTCAACAAAAGTTTACTTGCATACAATATGAATGCTAGTACCTGATATGTTCTGCATTCTTTTGAACTGTTAATCCAGTTTCTTTGGAATAGGCAGAAATTATGGATTTCTTCCATTCTGTTGGCAGATTCTGTCATCCACATTTCTGGGCACAGATGAATAAACTGTTTTAGCACTCAGTCTCATTACGAAAACATCTAAGATGGTATTCAGTCAATGCCTGGAGGCTTGTTTTTCACTAAAGCCTACAGTACACCTTGACCTCGTTCCTTTAGTCCCATTGGTCCTTCATAATATGCTATCTCCTGAAATCATTGAATCATTTGTATGGGGACAGTGACTGATTTTTATCCTTTTTTGATGTGTCCTGTATTAGTCAATATTTTGCCTACAGAATCCTGAAATATTACAACCAAAAAAACTAATGTGTGTACTGCCCTCTAGTGGCCATAGAGCAATGGGCTTTTCTATCTAGTTAAGTCATGACAGTAGCTTTAAAACTACAATGGTTACATAACAGTGGCCTCAAACACAAGAACAACTGCGAGGAGGCCCAGGCCCAGGCAGTGCTGCCGTCTGCTGGAGGCAGGCTTGCTATGAATCAGGTCCAAATTGATGGCCCCTAAATATGACAAGTATACACCCATTAGCCGCTGTCATTTGGAATTGACTTGACAACAGTGTGGCTTATGGGGCCATTAGAATCATGTTCTTGAAAAACATTTAATTAAATAAAGAAGCAGTAACTATTGAGCTAAGTGTGGGGGGGGTGGGGGGAAGAGAGATAGAACTGTACTTATAGTGTCTCAAGTATAGGAGGAAATAAACACCCAAAAAGAAAGGCCAGGAAGTTAATGCACGAGATTAGCAGCAGTGGTAGCTCCCAAGTAGTAGAATATCTGGTGGTTTGCATTTTTGTTAATAATATTCTCCATATTGTCCACACTCTATATTGAGCATGTCTTCCTTTTTAAATCAGAGAAGGTTAAAAGAAAAAGGAGAGGAGTTGGAGGAAATAACATTGTCTCTTAATATTCCGTATACACAGGAGCCGAGAAGAAGCATGTTTTTCAAAGTCAGCCTTCCCAGATTGCCTCTAACAGATGTTTCGTACTGTGGCAGTCCTTCACGGGCCTCGCATCTTCCAGAGCATCCTTCATCCACAAACAATCCTGAAAGGGCCTCCCTCACCTTCACATTTAGAAAACGAATAGCTAATCACCAACTTGCCTTATTTCCTGACCTAGACAGGAATCTTAGTGGAAAATAAAATCTCAGACTTCCCTTGGGAAGGTTTCAACACCCTAGCTTTTGTTCCAGTTTGGGTTTTTTTTTTTCTTTTTAATAAAGCACCCTTGAACTCGGAGGGTAAGCAGAATGTACAAAGTGGGCATCTTGATCCTCATTACTGCTTATATTTTCTAAAATTTGTATTATGATCCAAACACTATTTATAAAACACCTAAAACCTTTTACTTTTTAAGACATTTCATCCTCGTTTGCACTTTGGTGGTTTATGTAGTCTTTCCAAAGACGTCTTTCAGAGATTTTTAGTGTCTGCATTTTTTCTTTTTAAAGTTTAAGTAGTAATCTTTCAAAGAACCGAAAAGTTCAAAAAGAACATTACACGTCATTTACTCCAAAGCCCTCATATTAAAGATGAAATCCAAATACTTTTTAATTTTTTTTGTTTGGTTAATATCTATGAATCTACTGTTCATGGAAATCAAACTAGTAATTTGCCTTGTTGATTTCAGGCAAATTCAGAAAAACGTGAGTGTTTCTAATTTACTGCACTTATTGGAAATTCAGAGTTGTGGCGTGTACTCATGTATTCATTCAATTATTGAGTGTCTATTGAATGTCTCATAAATTAGCTCTCATAAATGAGCTCTATACTTGGGACTGGAACTCAACAAGATAAAATTCCATTGTGCTGTCAAGAAATGTAGACTCAATGAGTTCTTAAAACCAAACCCAAATCCACTACTATCGAGTTGATTCCAACGTACACTGAACTCTTAACCTATTGCCAGCAAGGCCATTGGACTCACAGAGACCCTGTAGGACAGAGCAGAATTGCACCCTAAGATTTCTGAGATTGTAAACCTTTATGGGAGTAAAACAGTCTCATTATCTCCTGCAGAGTAGCTGGTGCATTTGAACCATTGACCTTGTATTTAGTAGTAACCCAATGCTTACCCAAGACTCACTAAGCATCACCAAAACTCCTTCAATGAGTTCTTACAGACTAGTAAACAATTATAGCAAAATGACAAAAATGTTCTATCAGGAGTAAACAAGGGCAGAGTACCCAGTAAGCAAGATAAGCATGGGTTTACTTGTTTACTTACCAATCCCTAGAGAACCATTTCACATGTTTTTCACAGGTGTTAGCTATCCCTAGAAGCAGAATCTGCTATGTGGTAGAAACGTGGAAACGTTCACTACTGATTCGTAACACAAGTCATCTCCTACAGGGAATAAAACGCAGGTTGTAATTGAATCCCACAGCCGGGGCGTCCCTAGCACAGACTTGATGTGAGAGCAAGCTTCCTCCCCCTCCAGAGACAAGGAGGGTGGGCTCACAGCAAAGGTGGGTGAGGAAGACAATTTCAGCCCACAGACAATGTACTGGCAAAGGCAATTTGCTTTCTCTTTGCAGCCATGAAACCTCACATCAAAGGGCACTGAGAATTTCCTGGCAACAACGATTAAGGGATAAAAAGTAGGGTTTATCAGGACAAAGAAAATGGGGAAAAGGAAAAATACCAAGACTTGAGGGATTGCAAAGCAGGGGGCCAATGCTGACTGACCTAGACGACCCGGAAAGAGCCAAAGTTGGCAGTGGGGGTAGTGGAAAAGCAAGCAGTCCCGCTGCCAGCACAGAGAGGCTCAGGTGTGAGAGACAACAGGTTGTTGGGGAAACTGAAGATAAAGAGAAGGCAGAAGCAGGATTGGTTGGAAGTCTATTTAAGAAGTAATTAAGCCCTCTGCACCACACATGGGCACCTCCTCTTCCTGTACCAAAGAAGAAACATTTAAGAAATCTAAGAATTAAAGAGAACTTCTTTAACCTGTTAACAAGTATTTTAGTGGTTGCCTATCAGGCGATGTGCCGATCAGATTTTTAGGAATCAAGAGTTGCCCCCAGCTGCCCTCAGTGTTTGTTGGTGGCTGAAGTGTCATTCTCCAAGCATCCTCAGCCAGAGCAATCCCCACAGCCCCTCCCTCCCTCCGAAGGGCACTCCTTTTTTTTTTCTCAAGCCTTGGTAAGGTGGGACATAAAGGTCAGGTTATTTTGCCTCAAGGTAGGGCAATTCTGAAATGCATGCCTGGACACCTGCAAGTGTAACTTTTGCCAAAGGGAAAAAAAAGGCCATTTACAATGACTGCCAAGTCCTGCACAATCCTCAAATGTTGTGTTAGTCCCATAGTGGTTATGTCAGCCATCACCTTAAGGACCTTTATCAAGCAGGATGTCCTCCCCAGGGACTGGTCTTTCCTCCCAACATGTCCAAAGTATGTGAAGCAAATGCACCCTCTCCTTGCTTCTAAGGAGGATTCTGGCTCTACTTCTTCCAACATAGATTTGTTTGTTCTTCTGAGAGCCCATGGCACTTTTAATATTCTTACCTGATACCACAATTGAAATGCACCAGTTTGTTTCCAATCTTCCTTTTTCATTCCTTTTTCATTGGTCAGCTGAGGCATACATATGAGAAAATTGAAATTATGATGACCGAGTCCCCAATACAATGATTTATGAAAAAGAAAATATGATAGCTCGGGTTAAACACATATTAATCCTCAAAGTGACATCCCTAATTTTTTTATATTGTTTATTAGCAAAATATTTTTTCCTGACATTTTCTATCATTTTATTGGGGGCTTGTATGACTCATCACAGTCCATACATCCATCCATTGTGTGTCAAGCTCATTTGTACATTTGTACATTTGTTGCCCTCACCATTCCCAAAACATTTGCTTTCTACTTGAGCCCTTGGTGTTAGCTCCTCATTTTTCCCTCCCTCCCCACTCCCCCCACCATCCCTCATGAACCCTTAATGAATTATAAATAATTATTGTCATATTTTATACTGTCTGATGTCTCCCTTCACCCTCTTTTCTGTTGTCCATCCCCCATGGAGGAGGTTATATGTAGGTCCTTATAATTGGTTCCCCCTTTCTACCCCACCTTCCTTCCACCCTCCCAGTATCGCCACTCACACCACTGATCCCGAAGGGATCATCTGCCCTGGATTCCCTGTGTTTCTGGTTCCGATCTGTACCAGTGTACATCCTCTGGTCTAGCCAATTTTATAAGGTAGAATTGGGATCATGATAGTGTGGGAGGGGAAGAAACATTTAGGACCTAGAGGAAAGTTGTATGTTTCATCGTTGCTACACTGCACCCTGATTGGCTCGTCTCCTCCCCGTGACCCTTCTGTAAGGAGATGTCCAGTTGCCTACAGATGGGCTTTGGGTCTCCACTCCACACTCCCCCTCATTCACAATGATAAGATTTTTTGTTCTTTGATGCCTGATACCTGATCCCTTCAACACCTCGTGGTCACGCAGGATGGTGTGCTTCTTCCATGTGGGCTTTGTTGCTTCTCAGCTAGATGGCCGCTTGTTTACCTTGAAGCCTTTAAGACCCCAGATGCTACATCTTTTGATAGCCGGGCACTATCAGCTTTCTTCAACACATTTGCTTATGCACACTTTTGTCTTCAGCAATCCCGTTGGGAAGGTGAACATCATGGGATGTCAATTTAATAGAACAGAGTGTTCTTGCATTGAGGGAGTACTTGAGTAGAGGCCAAGGTCCATCTGCACTTTTATACTAAACCTATAAATATATGCACGTGGATCTATTTCCCCATCATCATGTGTAAATACATTTACATATGTACATGCCTGTATTTAGGCCTCTACAAATGCCCTTTGCCTCTAGTTCTTTCCTCTATTTCATTTTACTTTCCTCTTGTCCCACTATCATGCTCAGCCTTCATTTGGGTTTCAGTAATTTCTCTCAGTTACATTCCCTTGATCAACCCCTACCAGGCCTCCTACACTGTCCTTGCCACTGCTTTTGGATCACTTGCTGTTCCCTTGTCCCTGGGTTGGTCAACTCCACCTCCTTTTCCCCACCTCCCCCTCTGAAATGTTCTCCTCCCCACCCCCAAACCATTGATCCCATTGTTTTCTCCTCCAGACTGTTCATTCAGCCTCTTATGTAGATAGACCTGCAGAGATAATATGTACACAAAAATAAGACATAGCAAAACAAAGCGACAAAAGAAAACAAAATGATGACAACAAAAAAAACCAATGACCAAAAAAAGTTAATTAATTTTTTTTTTAATAAATAAAAAAAGAAAAACCTGTAAATAGTTCAAGGTCTGTTTGTTGACCTCTAGGAGTGTCTTCCCGTTGAGTCCAATGGGGTGACATGCCCTGGCCCCAAAAATCTATGCCTGGCACTCCCTCGGGACCTCCCTGCTCTGCTCCCTGCAAAGCTGCACACCTTTAGTGTTTTGCAGACTGGGCCAATTCCAACACTGTGTCTCCAGTGTTGTGCCCAGTAGGGCCATTGGTCAATGAGGGACATTGTGTCTCATACTGGGGCCAGCCATATGATCCTCTCTGTGCATTGGCTGTTCTGAGTGGGGATATTGTCCTCAAGGCTTGATGGGCCAGGATGTGCTCCACTCTCTCTTTCTCCCCGCTTCATTTGTTCCCATGTTCTCTGATCAAACATGTCCGTCTCCCCAAGCTGCAGCTTCAGTGCTGTCCTCTGAAGTAAATTCTTCAGGAGGGAAGGGCAACTGTCCACGTAGTTGGGATTGGGGTGGGACCCTCAGACCCACTCCACCAGCTCCCTGCTCCATGCCAGCGACACCTCTAAATTTTAAGGTCTTGTGTCCAATGTAATATGTGATTTCATTTCTTGACTGCTGCTTCAATGAGTATTGATTGTGGATTCAAGTTCAATGAAATTCTTAACAACTTGAATCCTTTCTCCATCTATCATGTTATCTGTTGATCTGTGAGGATTTCTGTTTTCTACACATTGGGGTACAATCCATACTGAAGGCTGAATTCGGATCCTCATCAGCAAGTGCTTCAAGTCTTCTTTGCTTTTAGCAATCAAGGATGTGTCATCTGCATATCACAGGTTGTTAATAAGTCCCAATCCTGATACATTTTTCTTCATTTAATCAATTATTCTCAGATTATTTGCTTAGCATACAGATTGAATACGGTGAAAAGAGATAAACCTGGCACATACCTTTTTTATTTGAAACCTTCGATAGTCCCGTGTTCTGTTCCAAGGACTGTTAGTTGGTCTACGTACAGGTTCCGAATGAGCACAACTAAATGTTCTGGAATTCCCATTCTTCACAATGTTATCCATCATTTGTTGTGATCCACACAGTTGATTGGTCAATAAAATATAACACATTTTTCTAGTGTTCTTTGCTTTCCGTCATTGCTGACATCAGATGATATCCCTCCTTCTATATCCTCTTCAGAAACTGGATTGAATTCCTGGCAGTTCCTTGTCTACATACTGTTACAATTGCGTGTGATTTTAATAATATTGTTTGATGATTTCCACTGTCAATGGGCCACCTTTCTTTGGAATGGCATAAATAATGGATCTCTTCTCATTGGTTGGTCAAGTAGCTGTCTTCCAAATTTGTTGGAATAGATTAGTGAGTGCTTCCAATGGTTCTTCAGCTTGTTGAGACATTTCAACTGGTATTCCCTTAACTTATGGAGCCTGTTTTATCTTGGATAAATGCTACCTCTTAAGATGGCTGAATATTGACTAGTTCTTTGGCTATCATGACTCTGTATAGTCCTTCCATCTTCTTTTTAAAAATTTATTAATTTTAAAAAACGTCATTTTATTGGGGGCTCTTACAGCTCTTATAATATTCCATACATCACTTGTATCAAGCATATTTGTACATATGTTGTACATATATTTTCTAAACATTTACTTTCTATTCAAGCCCCAGACTTCTTCTTATAGATCCTGCATTCAAGCCCAGAGAATCCTTCAATGTTTCAACTACAGCCTTGAATTAAAAGAAAATATCAAGATTAAAAGAAAAGGTAATATCCTGCATGAATCATATGCCAATAAAATGATTTTTTTAAATGAGAAAGGAACAGAAGAAAAGCAAGAAACCACAATTCAAGCAAATGGATTTCATGATTAAATAAATGAGTGATAACATGACAGAGTTTCTCCATTTGTGGCATCAGATTCTGGAGCTCATGTCTTAAACTCTAATCTTGTAACTGCAGCGTTCACATTTCTTTTGATGTGCTATTTCTGTATATATAATATTTTATTTTACATATCAATTACCACCCAAAAGCTCAAGATTTCTTAAAAATATTTTCCAAAGCTAAGGATTAGGATAAAAAGCTATCACAAAATCTGTTTTATCAACATAAATAAGTAGGGCTAATTTCTCTTGGCTTGAGAAAAAACGAAGACCACATGGGATTTTTAAAAACTGATTAAAGCCACAGGTTTAACAGGCAGCTACATATTTCCAGGAGATTCTAGCTGATTTAGACTAATGTAAAATATTCCATTGTATTTCTTAGACTGTTTTCCAAATGTATATACTCCCTGACGTGAGTAGGTTTTCTAATGGCTTTTTGTCAAATCGCTTGAGAAGGCAAAAATACCATCCAAGATCTAAAGATGTTATCAGAGCATTACCAGAAGAGACTTGGAAGATGTGCATGGCTAGGAAGCCAAGAGTCCCTTAAATCCATATGAGTCAGGAGCCAATGTATCTGTGCAAACTAGGCAGAATGAATCAGTCTCCTCCATCAAACCATCTCATCACCTCCCAGCTTATTTTCAGGACAAATGAGCTAGCAGTGAAGTGGGACTTAATTGACAAGATGAGGTTTTTACTCATGTTCGGTCGATTTTATCAATCAGATGAAGACAGAGGGCAATCTCTCCCAGAAATATTCACCAGAGTATTTACCCAAAGGATTCATGGCTCTCATTGACACATTCTGTCAGTCATTTAGTTCATGAAACCTTTCAATAGTTCTTACAAGTTCATCTTTTAGCATAAGGAGCCAAATAAACATCAAATAAAAAGCACTTTAGACTTTCAAAGGAAATAAAATCTTCAGCAAAAAAGGCACCATTTTAAGAAGTTGGCCGTGTAAGCACTGCCCTCCAAGCAGGTGAAAGCAGGAGTGTAGGTGACCGATCCCGAGGGCTGTGGATCGTTGTAGTGCATCACAAGTCCACACACTGTAGCAACATTGTTGTTAGGGGCCAGTGAATCAATTCTTCACTCACAGCAACCCTGGGTGGCAAAGTAGAACCACCCCATAAGTTTTCTAGGCTGAACTCCACAGAGGCAGTGCTATCCCATCCTACAGGGTCACTGTGAGTTGGAACTGAGTTGATGGCAGTGAGTTTGGTCTGTGGAACCTGTACAGCAGCCGATGGCGAGAGCTTTCTCCAGAAGAGCAGCTGGTGGGTTTGAACCATGAATCTTCCGTTAGCAGTGAGCATTTCACCATAACAATACCGGGGCTCCTTCATAGCACTATCACATCCTATTATGTCCATGTACTTGTAAAATCATCCTAAAATAAATGTTAACTTTCTGTTCTTTTTGAGAATCTCTCACTTTCAAAAAGAATGCTCATTTTTACATCTCACCACTTCCCGAATACGTTTTATTTTAAGATAAAGTCTCAAATTTCCTATTCATGGAGTAGTCTCGATTCCTTTTAGTGGATTAAAGTAGACAATTTAAAAACGAAGTGACTGCTTATTTGACACGTGCAACCCAAGAACGGTTGTTGTTGCTGTTGTTACTGTTGTTCGTTAGGTGACATCAAGTTGGTTTCGAGTCCTAGAGACTCTCTGTACAACAGGATGAAACAGTGCCCAAGCTTGGGTCAGCTCTTCATTGTTGCAGCCACTGACAACCCCACTGCTTGACAATCTTCCTCCGTTAGTGCCCCATAAAAAAAAGACCAAAAAAGCTCTAGCTCAATTGTATTGAGTACACACTTCATGGAAAGCACTCACCAATTACGATGCTCTGGCAGTGAATTTAGTTTTGGGATAAATCCGAAGTGCACACCACGGGACCATACGCCTCAGCCCAAAGTTGCACTGCTCTAGTTCCATGAGTCAGCAAACCTTACTGAACCAAAACCAAACTCACTGACCTCCCGTTGGCTCTGCTTCACAGAAACCCTGTACGGCAGATAGAGCTGCCCCTGTGAGTTTTCAAGACTGTGACTCTTTGGGGGAGTTGAAAGCCCCATCTTTCTCCCATGGAGTGGCTGTTGTTTTTGAATTGCTGACCTTGCGGTTAGCAGCCGACTCTAGCCACTTAGACAGCCAGAGCATCCCCAATTAAGTACCTGAAGGCACTCCCACTCTACAAGGTACCTCCTGCCTGAAGACACAGCTTTACTTGCTCCGTGGCATGGGATGGGAAGTCCACAGCTGTGTTCCTTGTTCTACTGCTGTTGCTGCTCCTCTACCACATCTCTGATGTCACACTTGTCTCCTGATTAGGTAGCTTTAATGCACAGGAGTTTCAGGATCCAAAGGGTGCACTCTACTCCTGGCTCTTCTCTTGCTGGTAGGGAAATGCCCCCTTCCTGCTTATGAGATAGCTTATTCTGTATCCAGCAGGGTGGCAATTACAATTAATTCTCTTAACAATCACTCAAAACTAAATCTTATCTGTGGCTTACCCTACTTTCCATTACCAGACCCATCAGCAAATGGTTGTTTGGTAGGTGTAACAAAGACCATGGCTAGAAGAGTCATATTAAATAATTCACTGCTCTGCACAAGCTGAAAACTACTGACATAGTCAAGGAAAATGCTATAGGACCAGTTTCTAATTTTCAGGAAATCAATGGGCACATAATGTTCTTGGACGAAAAAGAAAGAACTTTGGGCTACAAGAGAGTACAGTTAAATGGACTACAGATCTGTTCAACTGCTGAAAGGCCGTTAGGTACAAGCCACAGGACTTTGTACCCGATCCTGTGTCGTGCAATATTTTTCGCCAATAACTTGGATGCAATCATGGAAGGTATACCTATGAAACCCAGTGGAAAATAGTTGAAAAGTATCAACAAATATAATCAAAGAGGGAAATCTGCCAGTGAATAAAGCAAAGTAATTCAGGAATATAAATTTTTAAATATTGAATGTTTATCACAGAAATCATTTTGGGTGAGATCTTAAAGGAGTCGAGGCATTTAAAACTTTATCATAGACTTAGTTAAAAGTCAACTCACCCTCCTCAAAGTTAGTTAAGTACCCGGTTGTGTGAATTGTCCGTTCTCACACAGTTGCAGCAATAGCCTGCTCACAGAGCACAAGGAATGCCAATTGTATCAAAAGAGCAGAAACCCAAACCCTAAGAATCCAAGGTGAGCCCCAGAGTAAATGGTTTACAAAAACATTAAAGCCTGGGGAAGGTGCTGGGAAGAATGCAAATACCGTGGAGACAGAAGATAACTTATCCGTTGATCAAAAGGACAAGTCTGGGTTTGTTGGTGTTTTATTGGGCATATCAGTGTATTTAGAGTTCCTGAGTTTTAGAAGACACAATCTTCTCCAACGTAGAATGGAATCTTGGTGTGCTTGGTGTGCTAGCAAAAAAAAAGATCCCTGATTTTAAAATGTTCTACAGAGACCCTTTCATTAAGCCTTAAATAAGACAAAGACAAAAATAGATTAATTATCTGGATGAGGGAAATAACATGCACTCAATACAGAGGCTGATGGAATCCACTGAATCACAGCCCGGTGCTCATTTGTCCAAAAGGTTATCTTCAGCAAATCCTGATTGGTGATAGATAATTCAACACTGTTACAAGTCAGACTACAGAAGTAGGGACGTGGAATACATATTGGAATATGTATGTGATTGCAGGTTAAGAAATATAATCAGATTTTTACATTTTTGATATTTATTAAAAATCTATAATTTTCAGCAATCATTAAGGACATGTCCAGGTAAGTTCCTGCTTTCTTTTTGTAATAAATATCATTCTGTATACTAGTTAACCTACTTTCAGCCACATTCTGCCTAAGGGCAAACTGTATTTTCCTGGACTTGTCCTAACTGGTTTAAGCATAGTCATTTGGTTGGTTGGTCATCAAGCATTAAGGAAGTATTTTAGAGCATTCAAATGGCATAAACTATGTCAAGACTCTAAGTAGAGTGATGGATCCTGCTGTAGACTCAGCCTTACACAAACAGGTGACTTGGAATTGAAGCTCTCATACATTCCCTCCTCTTGATCATGGATTTATTTAAAAATCCCTTGATCACACAGGTTAGTGTGACTTCTTCTCCATGGACTGGTTGATTGTTCCTTTCGATGACTGCTTGTTTCCAAACACACTTTTAAATCCAAAGACACGATGCTTTTTTTATAGCCGGCATCATCTAATTTCTTTAGCATGTTGTAATATAACACCCAGACTTCAATGATCATCTTATGAGGGTAAGTATGGAGCAGAGCCTCATGGAAAGAACTACTTGCCTGTGGTTAGGCCAAAAGCCTTAAAGTGATATCTCAAGTCCATCTCACTTATATTCATGATTTGCTTCATGAGTAGCATATTGGCTTTCTGAAAAATTATACTATTGGTAAAACATTATTTTTTTATTTTTTTTACTCACATGTTATTTTTTAGAGGATTAAATGATAATTAAGAAGTTTATAACAGTATCTGCTAAAACAGTAAATTCTCAAAAACATTGATTTTTAAAATTATTTTATTTTTATAGTCTATCATTACAATCATCATCCTGACACCTATGAATATACTTCAAGTCAAAACAAACAAACTATTGCCATCAAGTTTATTTCAACTCATAGCAGCCCTACATAGAGTTTCTGAGGTTGTAAATCAATGAGAAAAGATCACCTCACCTTTCCTATGTGTAATGGCTGATGGGTTTGGGCCACTGACCAAGTAGTTAACCCCTAACCCACAGCACCAGCTCAATTCACAGCAGCAGCTTAGCAATCGCTGGTCAGATACTGAGGTGCTAATATAGAGAAGCAATAGTAACATGAAAGACCGGGGTTCAATCCTGAATTGGGTGTCACCTGCAAATATACTGATGTATATAATAGACCCAAAAGGGAGAAAAGTTATGAAAACTTCAAAATCATTAAGCAAGCACCTTGAGGCAATGAGTCACTGCTTGGTGGCTTAGGACCGCAGCATCAGGAGCATCTACTTCAATTGGCATAACATCGTCCACCAAGTAAATGTGCAACTTCTACTGTGGTGAGTAGCAACTGAGAGCTTACAAGTCAGTGAGGCGCCCTCTAAGATAGCTGTTAGTTTCCCCCAGACCGAAAACCAAAGTCACCGCCATAGAGTCGATGCTGACCCATAGCAGCCCCTTGTGGATTTCCAAGACTGTAACTGTTCATGGGTATAAAAAGCCCAGTATTTCTCCCTTGGAATTGCTGGTAGTTTTGAACTGCCAACCATGCGGACAGCCGAATGAGTAACCACTCCACTACCAGGGATCTTATACAGAACAGAAGAGTGAAGAAACATGGGAGAGGGAGAGGTGGGGAGAAAGGAAGTGATGTTAACAAACCCAGGGAAAAAATTTTTTTTAATAAAACAGGGACAAGTGGCCAACAAGTGATCCAAATCAGTGGTGAGGAGGGTGTAGGAGGCCTGGTAGGACGTGATCAAAGGTAATGTAACCAAGAGGAATTACTGAAACCCAAATGAAGGGTGAGCATGATAGTGGGACAAGAGGAAAGTCAAAGGA
>NW_022111321.1:11371650-11375028 GCF_000313985.2 Echinops telfairi
AAAAAATGAGGAGCTGATGCCAGGGGCTTAAGTGGAGAACAAATGTTTTGAGAATGATGAGGGCAACGAATGTACAAATGTGCTTTACACAATTGATGTATGTATGGACTGTGATCAGAGTTGTATGAGCCCCCAATAAAATGATTTTTAAAAAAACAATGTAAATGTGAACATCGAATAGACATTTAATGGCATTAAAGGAATTATTGTCAAAGTAAGAAAAAAAAGAAGAGCGAAGAAAATAAAAAACTAAAGAAAATAATTAGCCCAAGGGAATAATGAACCACTCAAATCACTGCCTCCAGGAGAGCAGAAGAACTGCGATGATGACTGGCTACCACTACCTCTGACTGAAACCACAGAAGGAGAAAAATTCAAAATTATAACTGAGATGAGACTTCTTTGTCTGCTAGGGTCTGATGGAACCCACAAAACTGTGGCACTTAGATAAGCTGCAAGCAACCCATCCCCAAGAATCACGTCTCAGTCAAACAACAAACTCATCTATGAAATGACCAATGACATTAGTAAGGAGCACACTCCTGAGAACACAGGAGGCCAAAAGGATAGCATTTTTACCAAAACCAGCGCTCAGAGGCAAGAACGAAGGAGGAAAGGGAATGGGGACCCCAAAGAGGAAATAAGGAAGAAGATTGTCACATCGAGGGAAGTGCAACGTCTCACAAAGCAAAATGGGTGCAAATCAAATCGTCTAATGGAAAACTACTTTGCTCTGTAAATTCCACTGAAATCACATTCATTCAGCAACATAAAGAAATGGATAAAATTTTAAAGTAAATCACGTGGATGTGGGGTGTGTGTGTGTGTGTGTGTGTGTGTGTGTGTGTGTGTGTTCAAGAGAGCAACAAGAGTAATGTTCTTCTGAGTGCAACGTCTTTTGCAACTACACAGTCACACACACGAAGCTAGCAAGCCTGCATTATGTGATTCGTTTGTTTGCTTGCTTGCTTGCTTGTTTGTTTGTTTGTTTGTTTGTTTGTTTGTTTTGTGGCGTCTGGCTTCTTTCACTTGGCGTGCCGGGGTGTTGGAAACAGCTGATATATTCAGATCCTTCCTAACCAAATGGTTGGAGGTTCAAGCCCACTCAGGGATACCTCAGGAAAAAGGCCCGGTGATCGAAAGACACTGAAAACCCTCTGGAGCACAGTGCGATTCTGACACACATGAGTTTGCCATGAGTCAGAGTTGGCGCCTGGAAAACTGGAAACCAGTCTTTAACTTGGCATGGAGCTTCAGCCACATGATTGACTGTCTCCTTCACTTGCTGACTAGTTCTGTATTATGATGCAGATGACATGTGCCTTCTATGTTGCGTGTCAGCTGCTTCCTCCCACCCACAAAACATCCCCTTGCTCCCAGATTTGTTTGTGGGCACCTCTCTGCCAATTTTTTATGTGTTGCTATTAAAAAACAGTAGCATAGTATGTTTATGAAAATATCTCCCAGTGGAGGGAGCAGCTAACAAACAATTGTAGAATAAAGGTGTCATGTTCATAAAATACAATGTTCCATGCATTAGGATAATGTCCCACAATTCATTTATCCAGTCGCCAATGGATGAACACCTGTGTTATGACCCAGTTTGAACCTGCTCTGCATAGCACTGCTATGACCATGGCAAAGATTGGGGGGACGGCACAGAACCTGGCGGGTTAGGTTCTGTCTTATGTCGGGTCCACAGGAGGAGGAACGGACTATCATCATTGAACTTGTGACAGGTCTTTTGAAGAGTACACGCTTTTCAGTTTGATGAGATCCCATTTTCCAATTTTTCTTTAGTGAGTCATGTTCTTTATGTGATATCTGAGAATCTGTTGCCTAAACTCAGGTACTAACGATTTTCTTCCATGTTTTCTTCCAGAAGTTTCATGAGTTTAGGTTTTACATTTAGGTCTATACTGCCTTCTGACAGTTTAGCATGTGGTATAAGGTAGAATTCAAAACCCTTGTTGCTGTTCTTTGCTTCTTTCGTGTGGTGAGCCAATTGCTTCCGTGCCATTGCCTTTGCACGTACATTCAGGTAGAGGAGCGCAAGATCCTGCAGCTGCTGTTAGAGATTACAATAACTCAAAAGTGGAAGCAGAAAGATCGGTCAGGAAATTATTTGTGGATCAGGTGAGAAATGATGAAAGGTTGGACTTGTTTTAAGCAGAGGCGTGACAAGATCTCATTAGGGTTTCATTGGCATTTCCCGAATGACACATGATGTTGATGATAGTTCATGTGCTCATTCATTTATCATCCCTGGTGAAGCGTGTATTCAAATAATGCCGTGTCTCATTTTCTTTTTTTCTTTTTTGTACATTGGCTATCCCCTGGAGGGTTATAGTGTGGAGATTCATCCACATTGTTGCCTGTATATATAGTTTGACAAGATCTCACTGTGGTTGTAATTGGCACTTGTCTAATGACAAATGAATTGAGTATTTTTCATATATATATTCACCTTTTTACCAACATATTACCATCATGTTTAATATCTATTCAATATATCTATTCAATAATTCAATAATATCTATTCAACAAATAACTTAAGTATCTATTCAAGTTCTATATAAATATATTTTACCACAAGCTCTCTGATCCATTGAGTGTTTTTATTATTATTACTGTGGTAAAAATATATGTAGCAAAGCATTCACCATTTCAATATGTTTACACGTATAATCCAGTGACATGAATTATATTCATCATACTGTGCAATAATACTATCTTCTATCTGCCATCCAAGAGCTGTAAGCAGAGGCATAAGAAACCTTCTTAGGAATGTGAAGCATGGATGTATGGGAAAGAGAGAAAGAACGTGAGACAGCTGCTTTAAGGAGAATGGGTTATAATGAGATGACCGTGATCATTAAGGTCAGTTTGGAAACTATTATTATAAAAATGATAAATAAAGGAAGCTTGCACTGGAGTGAGGGCACCCTGTTGGTGCTAAAGGTTAATTGTTGGACTGCTAACCTGAAGGGCAGTGGTTCAAAGTCACCATCTGGTCCTTGAGAGAAAAATGACGCTGTTTGCTTCTGTAAAAATTTACAGACTGGCCCAGAAGAATTTATTTCAAAGGACGGTACTGAATATGCAGCTCCGGGAGAGGGACATATCTGATTGGAGCACACGGGAGCAGATGAAGGGGGAGGAGGAGAGAGTGGAGCACATCCTGGCCCACCAATTGGGACTTTGTTCCCAATTAGATCAGCCAGTCCACAGAGAAGACCACATGGCTGGCCCCACTATGAGACATGACACCCCTCACTGACCCATAGACCTACAGGGGACAACACCGGAGACACAGTGTGGTAATTGCACCCGATCTGATACTGCCACACCGAGACAAAACACTAAGGGGGAGCAACA
>NW_022111321.1:11379540-11383062 GCF_000313985.2 Echinops telfairi
TCAGTGACCCTTTAAGGCAGGGTAGACAGCCTCTAGGGGTTTCTGAGACCGGCGCCCTTACAGGAAGGGAGAGCCTGGTCTTTCTCCCACCAGCAGCTGGTGGTTTTGAACAGTCAAACCTGAGGAAAGCAGCCCAAGGCACACGCACTACCCCTCCAGGGCCCCAGGCAACACATCCATACATTTCCTCAATGAATTCCTACAACTCCGTTAAGGAAACAGAGTCCAGAGAAGGTCGTTGGGTGCTGTGGCGCCCTCCCTCCAATCCTCACAGTTACTGACAGTGAAGGGGAAAGTAAACCTGCGCGCACCTCACCTCCATGCTCTGACTGCGCAGCGTTACCTGCAAAGTCTACTTGGAAAATGGGGTCTTTAGATTCAGCTGCTCCGCCCTGAAGAGCTCTGGTTGTTTTAATTTAAATGCATTTCAGGCAGCAAGGGTGCCTGTGGTGGGTACATTTACTACTTAGATTAAGCATATCACTGAGTAATTTAGTCAAATCACGTGCAGTTTCTGTACATACATATACAAAGTACTGTCACTAAAACAGGAGCATTGATCGTTTATGCGATACATTTTTAGGAATCCCAGCCATTAAGAAAGACTATGCCATGGAACAAAATAATCATTCTTTTACTTCACTCATGTTACTAGCGAGTGAGGGAGACAAACAAGTCACATCAATAGAAACACAAATTGATAAATACTTGCAAATTGCTCAGCATTGTAAGGGACAGGTACAGTGTTGTGAGAGGAAAAACAAAACAGAAAAACTCATATTAATTGGGCCACCAGGAGAGTTTCTCCAGGGAAATAACTGGTCATTTGAAACCTTAAGGATGGATCGGAAGTAATTAGGCTGAGAGCACGGAGAAGGAAGGCCCTCAGTAGAGAGTACGTGCCCTTTGCCAAGGCACTGAATAAGAAAACAGTGTGGCTCTTTCCAGACCAGTGGGCCTTGAGTGGAAAGCCAGGTAAGAGGAAATGAGGCGGGAAAGAAGGACAGGGCAGGCCCACAAGGACTTAGGAGTTTACTTTCAATGTAGCAGACAGTCATGGGAAGATTCTCCACTACATAGTATCATAATCTGGTTTTTCATTTGCTAAATCCCGGGTGACACAATGGATTTGTTCGAAACCACCAGCCACTCAGAGGGAGGAAGAATCACAGTCTCTGAAACCCACAAGGGCAGTCTGACTCCGTCGTACAGAGTCACTGGAAATTGAAATCAACTCGATGGAAGTGAGTTTGGTTTTTGTATTTTGTTTTGGTCTGGGCTTTTTAAAGCTCAAACTAACTGCTATGCACAGATGTATGTCAAGGAAACAAGAATGACAGCAGGGAGACCAGATATTACTGCCCAAGCCCCCCCCCCTCCAAAAAAAATGGAGGCTCCAATTAAAGTGGTAATGGTGCTTGGAGAGAAGTACGCAAATTTCACATACACTTAGGAGATTATAAGGTTTAGCACTGCTGGCACAGGGCTATAGTTAAACATTCAGCTGCTAACCAAAAGGTTGGTCCTTTGAACCCAGACAGTGGCTCTGTGGTAGAGAAACCTGGTGATCTGCCCAGGAAAGATAACAGCCTAGAAGATGCTGTGGGGCAGTTCTACTCTGTCCCGTGAGGTCACTATGAGTCAAAATCAACTGGACAGGACACAGCAGTGATCGATGACTTTGATAAAGCGGAGGGAAGGGGGAGGGTGGGATAAGGCAAGGCTAAAAGAATCCTCAGGCTTTGAATTGGGCAACTGGGCAGATTGAGGTACAATAACTTGAAAGAAGAGTAGAGGAGATGGGAGGAAAAGGGCTGGTATGTGTATGTCTAGACCAGAGCTTCTCACTGAAATGTCTATGCAAACTATTGAGAGAATGGTGTTAAAAATGCCAATTCTGGGGGACTGGGAGTGGGATGGAGTGGACTTCTTTACTTCTACAAACTCACAGATGGTGTTCATTCTACCAACCCAAAAACTACATTGTAGATAGATAGCAAGGCTGTGCTATAACACCCCTGTACATGAAGGGCCGCAAACCTTCTGCCAAATTAGGATAATTTTTAAAATTATAATAATAATGATTTCCTTTTTTTAATGATTTTTTAAATATATAAGATGTGCATCAGGGAAAAGGGGGTGGTGCAAAGTGGCAAAGTTTTTCTTCTTTGCACTAGCTAGGTACAATTAGCCACTTCATGGAAATGGATTTCATGGTTCAAAGATTTGGGACTCTGGCTTCAATTACCTTAGTGTTGTTTTGAGTTACTTGTTCTACCTTCCAGTTTGGTTAAGTAACAAACAATTGGCTTCTCAAATGCTTGTGAGTGGCCGCCCAAGATGTAATTGGCCTCTGTTTTCCTGAAGCAGTAGAAGGAAACCCGAAAAACGGAGAGGGAAGTGTTCTGCAGGTCTAATTGACTTCCTTGGCCATGAGATCAGAATAGATGGCTGGTCCCCAGCTACTATTACGTTACACTATGATCCAAGGACCCCATAACTGGAATCTGATCATAAGTAGAAAATGTGACACAACACATCATTCTCTTATGGAAATCAACTTACTGGATCCACCAGGGGTGGGAGACTATATTGTCCTAAAATAATCCTTAAACCTTGAATTGAACCTATCTCATGAATTTATGTTAAAACAAGTTAGCTCGATTAATATATGGCAACCTCGGACAGTGCACTCTTTTAAAGGATAAACTCTATGAGAACAAATCAAAAGTAGCCCCCAAACACAGATGAGAACTCTAAAGAGCATAGAGAGTAAAAGTTCATGATATTGAAGCAATGAAGGGAGAGAGTAACCAATGGCATGGCTCTGTGGAAACTGCTGAGTGTATGTCTCGCTGTGTATGTTTTTACCAAAATTTAAAATGAAATTTTAATTTTAAAAAATTTTAATTAAGAATAAAGTAGACTTAATTTTGTGAAAAAGTACACTCCCCTTTATTTTCCTCAGTGGGCCACAGATGAAGCGAAAATTTTATCATACACTGACTTTTGAGTAGTGACTGATCTAAACAGAACAACTTACTGAAAAGTGTTTTCCAAGTTTCAGCTGGTTATGGTCACAGCCACAATTTCATTCCTCTAATAAAGTCTAAATGCTATAATTATTTATCATACATAGGAAAGACTCTTAGAAAAAAATCACTAGAGTCTACCTAGTGGATGGTACCTCAACTTTGAAATATGTTTGCTAATTAGAATCATAGAAAATTTACACCAAGTAGAATCACAGAAAGAAAAGGAATGCTATTTTGGTGTTTGATCTATGATGAGTTGATTACTTCCCTCTTTGTATTATTGTATTTTTTATCATGACTTATTTCAGCTAAAGTATCTGTGTATTCAAAATTATCACATAAGAACAGTAGGGCAGTAGCTTTCAACAGTGATGAGAGCCCAAGTAAATGGTCACGAAAATAGCAGTATTGCATTTTAGAAGAAGAGGAAGCAACTTGCATTTAAATACATGAAGAAAGCAAGGTGACAAGAATTATTCAGTACAAC
>NW_022111321.1:11385801-11387746 GCF_000313985.2 Echinops telfairi
CATTCACTATGGTAAGATTTTTTGATCTGATGATGCCTTACACCTGATCCCTTCGACACCTCGTGGTTGCATAGGCTGGTGTGCTTCTTCCATGTTGGTTCATGCTTTTAAACACTGCAGCTATACCATGAAAATATCAAAACTCTACGAGGACTTCAAAAATCAGTAAGGATAAAACGTACTACAAACACATGTACAAGGAAGCTTCAAAAGTTCATGAAAAAATTCCCTTATTCTTGAATTCAATTTTTCCAAAAACTTTTTCAAGTCCCTCCATATAAAACTAAACACTAAACAAATGTGTAAAACACATTTCCTCCCTCCCACCCTCCCATCCCATATACTTGTCTGACTGAGTCGTCTTAAAAGATAAGTAAATGAAATTCAGACTAAAGATATCATCTCCTTTTTATGGTAAATCTTCTTGTGAGAAATATTCTTCACTATTCTAAAACAATTTAATGCTCAAAATTAAAATGATCTATTAATGTTAAACCATTAAGGCTGTTTTGTGGGAACTTCCTTTTCTCCTACGAGTCATTTGGTTTCCATCTGAAACTGCTAGGGCAACACAATCTCAGTAGATATTTCAATGTTGGTCAAAATAATTAACAATTGCCAAAAGGAAATTTGATAGTTACTGGTGGAGTGGAGCAATTTGTTCATAATTCTTCTTCATATATTTAGAAATGTAGTTATAAGTTATACTTAGAAACCACATAAAATAAATCGAAGTCCTTTAAAATTTTCTTTAAAAGAAAACTAAACTCCAAGCCTACATACCTTCAGTTGTAAATTCTTTCATTTAAGCAATAAAATATACAATGACCAAAAAGTAGAGAACTTGCCAACTCATTTTAGAAGTTCAGGTAAACATTAATGCCCAAACTTGACAAAGCCATAGGTAAAAAAATAACAAGTCAATCTCTCTCTTCAACTAAGGTGAAACATCTTAAACAAGATATTAGCAAATTTATACTGTGGTTTATAAAAAGAAACATACTGTATAACCAAGTGGGGTCTATACCATAAATGCAAAGTTGGGTTTGTGTTGAAGAGACCCCATGTAACAAAGCAGAAATCTCCAAGATTTTCTTAGTTGTCTTCTTAGAGAATCCCCCAAGGCTTTCTCTGTGGAATGGCTAACTGGGTTCCAGTTGCCAACCTTTCAGTGAAATGTTGTGTATGGCTCCTTGCAAGGTTGGTTTAAGTGTCATAAAAATCTATCAAGATTATATACTGTATATCCTCGTATATAAGCCGAACCTTTCAGCACATTTTTAATGATTTTTTGTGGTAAAATTACGTGCCTCAGCTGATATTCGGGTCATCTTATACTCTGGTATATACGGTATTATATTAACACAATAAATAAAGTCATAATATAGAACAGACAAATACAGGGCTGAAGGGAGTTAGGCTAGAATGTTGAATGCTTACAGGAAGGCTGAGTTTCTGCTTGGGGTGATGAAGCCTTTTGGAACTAGTGGGGATGGTTGCATAAGATGACTGTCATTAATGTTACAGAATTGTATTTGTATACAGAATTTGCATTTGTAATTGTATTTTTCCAAAACATGTGGAATTGTAGAATGAAAAGATAATAGAACTTTCCTAAAGGCCCTGCTGTGCGTTAAAATGGCAGTTCGGCTACGTATATACATTTTACCACACTATATATTTTTAACGAGCCAGGTGGTAGATGAGAATAATTTCCTAAGTAGTCACAGAACATGTGTTTCAAAAATACATGAACCTAATGAATTCAGAAAAACTTTTTCCTCGGAAGCATATGAATCGTGCAATTTAGATCTACGATTCCAGGGTTTGCGTCTAGGAAACTAACTAACTAACCCATGCTGAGAAATTACTATTGGGAGTAATTTCAGCAAGTGTTGAGAAGGACGTTTCTCGACATGGCTAAACCAGGGATAGGGGGCCCTTG
>NW_022111321.1:11387916-11396238 GCF_000313985.2 Echinops telfairi
GGCCGTCGCGTCTCCTAGGAAACGGCGCTGCTTTCGCAGGACCCGGACCACTATGGATGCGGGCGAGCCGGGGCCCTCGGGCGGCTACGACTTCAGGTTTCTGCCTCAGAAAAGCTTCCCGTCCCTCACCTCCCCGGAGATCGTCAGCCGGCTCCGCCAGTGGTGAGGAGCCCCAGGGCCGGAGACGCCAAGCCCCTGACCTTGGAGGCGGGGGTGGTGGGGGGCGCGGGCCGGCCGGCGCGGCGACCCCCGGAAGCCCGCGCAGCTGACGGCGGGGGGAGGCGGCGACTCGTGCGCCGGGCGCGCTCACCCGCCTCTCCTCCGCCAGGTCCATGCTGGGGAGAATCGCGGCGCAGGCGTTCGGATTCGACCAGACCTTTCAGGCCCATCGCAGGGATGAGTTCTTGATGGTTGGTATGGGGACGAGAGTTCCTTCGGTGCCGGCTGATTTCTGACATGCCCGCCGTTTGCCTAGATGTTTGTGGACACGCCATGCCGCAATAGTTCTTAAAGTTTGGGCCTTATAAAATATTCGGTTGATTTTTTTTTTTTAAGGAACTTGTACATTTCCCACCATATTCCCCCCCCAGCCCCCAGTTAACACTTTCTTTCACTACCTTATTTACTGTTGTAAGTGTTCTAAGTCTGGACCTATAACTTGAAAATGAGTTTCCTTTTTTAATAGGTAGACTCGTTTTTATGGTATCCATATTTTAATTATCCTCAGCAAAATTTTACGTGCATATAATATCAGAGGTATTTTATAATTTCCAAATACTGTTAGGTCACTTTCCTTGGAGTGGGTACAGAAATGAATCTCTTCCAGTCTCCTGGCCAGGTTTTGTCTTCCACATTTCTTGGCATAAATGAATAAGCGCAGCCAGCATTGCATCCTTTTTTGAAACATCTGAATTGGTATTCTATCAATTAACTGAAGGCTTGTTTTCCACCAATGCCTCCATTGCAGTTTAACTTCTTCCCTCAATACCATTGACTTGTAATCATATGCCACCTCCTGAGATGGTTAAATGTAGGCCAATCCTTTTTACATCAGAAGAGAACTGCTAGAAATTCAAGCCAGATACAGACAAAGGTGTGGAACAAGCTAAAGCATTGCTGATGATACTGGAAAGAAATGTACCTGTGTTTTTTAATTGCATAAAGGCATTCAACTCTGTGACTCATAACAAATTGCAGAAAACGTTATGAAGAATGGGAATTCCAGAACACTTTAGTTGTGCCTATAAGGAGCCTTGACATAGACTATGAGGCAGCCATTCAAACACAAGGAGAGGCTGTATAATTTAAAGTCAGGAAATATGGGCAGCAAGGTTGGATCCTTTCATTATATGTGTTTATTGTGTGTGCTTAGCAAATAATCAAAGAAGCCGGACAAAATGAGAAAGAAGCCAGCAACAGGACTGCAAAACGACCCTTTAGCGACCTATGAGCTAGGCAGATGACAGTCTTGCTTGCTGAACATAAACAGAACAGAAACACTGATGAAGATCAAAGACCGCAGCCATCTCTATGGATGATACCTCAACATAATTAAAAAATCCTTAATTTGGCCAATAAATAGCATAATCGTAAAAGATTGAAGTTGTCGAAGATTTCATTTTATGTGGATCCATAGTCAACACCATTGAAGCAGCAATCAAGAAGTCAGACCGTGTGCTGCATTGGGCAAATGTGCTCCCAAAGACCTCTTTAAAGTGTTAATAAGCCGAGATATCACTTTGCAAACTAAGTTGTGCCTGACTCAAGTCATGGTGTTTCTACTTGTTTCCTATGCCTATGAAAGTTGGACAAATAAGGAAGACTAAAGGAAAATTAATGAATTGAATTATGGTATTGACAACAAATGAGCCCTGGTGGTGTAGGGGTTGTGCATTGCACAGGGTCAGTAGTTCGAAACCACCTGCTCTGTGGGAGAAAGACAGGGCTTTGTGCTCCTGTAAACAGTTACCGTCTCAGAAACTCACAACGGGTCACTGTGAATCTGAATCGGTACCACCAACTCGGTGGCAGCCAGTTTGGTTTTGGTTTGGCCTGAGGAAAACACAAATCTACCTTAAAAGAAGTACAGCCAGAATGCTTCTCAGAAGCAATGATGGTGAGACTTCATCTCGTGTTCTTTGAACAGGTTGTCAGGAGGGCCCAGTCCCTGGAGATCATGCTTGTTAAGTAAGTAGAGGATTGGTGAAAAAAGGCCCTCAACAAAATGGGTTGACACCGTGTCTGCAACAATGAACTCAAACGGGAACCATGGTGAGGATGGCACAGGACACACAGTGTTTCTGGTTATTGTACCTACCATTGTACCACCACTCATTTTCTTTCTCTCGAGATAGAAATACTGTTATGACCCGAAATTCTCTCCTTTTCCATTCATGTCGTTGAAGCATGAACTTTCTTTATAGTTGGCATGGTTTACTCACTCACTCACAAACACTTTCTGAGGGCCTACATGTGCTACACATGCTGGCGAGTACGAGGGTTATGAAGATGAACAACACAGATGAGGACATAGCTTTCAAGGATCTTACAGGCCTTTGGGCAAGACTGTTCATTAATTAAATCAAGTCACGTGGTGTTAAGTACAGTGAAGAAAAGGGGAGCTGAGAAGGCAGAACATTGTATATGATTGACAGGTGCAGTAAATGGCATGGGAGGCCATATCTGACCTCCTCTGGCTTCCCTATTGCCAAGACGCAGAGGTCAGAGATGCCTTGATGCTTCATCCTTCTCATGTACGCTGATGCCAACTTTTCCTCCTGTAGCCCGGAACGTCTACGCTAGGTTTGATACTTCATTGCAAGCACTGCACAGAATTCACAGATCATACTCAGTTGTGGGGGTTCATTAGGGAAATTAATAGGTTACCACAAGCCATGATCAATAAACAGGATACAGTTACTGGTCCACAGCTGATATAGTTACTCTCCTCAGCCAGTAATCAAGTGCCCCTCTGGTCCTCAGCCTCTCAGTCATAGGGTCTCTTGGCCTGTCTCCGTAAACCAGAAAGCCCACCTGTCACTCTGACAGTCCCATAGTCTTGGCAATTCTCCTTTTGTTCTGTTCCGTAGTCACTGTGCCAGTTTCTGGTGCCCGTGGTCTCATTCTTCACCACTTCAGACGAGATCTGGAATGTGCTCTTCAGATAATCTTGGACTTTCTCTCTGCCTCTGAGATGTCTCTGATGTGGTTTTTGTCTTTTACCAGTTCATACACCCAAGAAAACAAAAAATGATGACATTAAGTCATACCCTCTAGTATAGTCTACAGATACTTACCATAATCCTATAGCATTTCTACTCTGCCCTATCCAGCCACTATGAATCAGAATCCTCTCGATGGCAGTGAGTTTGGGGTTTGGGTAAGATTGTATAATACTGTTATAACGCTACTATTTAACTCTCAAACACAGATTTTTATGGGTTCTTTAAAAATACTTTCAATTTATACCATTGGTAGTTCTCAATAATAATTTCATCAATATATATATTTCTGGGATGTTTACTCTGCTAGGGTATTAAAACACACAGAGATCAGGTTTGCAAGGCATGCAGTTTACAAAAAAAAACAAAACTCCCATCAAGTAGATTTCAACTCAGTGACCCTGTAGGATAGAATAGAACTGCTCCCTAGGCTTTCCTAAACTGTCTCATCTTTTATGGAAGCTGACTGCCACAGCTTCCACCCTTGCAATGACTAGTAGGTTTTAACTACCGACCTTTTCACTTAGCAGCTGAGAACTTAACTGTTGTGATACGTCCAGTTTGGGAAGCTAGACATGAAAATAATCCTATGTAATATGTAAATATAAATAATCTTGTTATATAATCATGTTATATAAGGGCTTACAAGATGTCTTCTCACTCACTGCCATCAAGTCCATGCAGACTCATAGGGACCCTACAGGACAGGGTAGAACTGCCCCTGTGAGTTTCTGAGACTGTAATTGTTTATGGAAGTAGGAAGCCCTGGCTTTCTCCTGAGGCGTAGCTGGTGGTTTCAAACTGCCGACCTTTTATATCGCAGCCCAATGCATAACCATTACACCACCGCAGCTCTTTACAAGAAGTCTTAGACACTGGGAAAAGAATCACCCAAAAGAGGGGCAACAGTGTCTAGAAAATCAGTGGAAGGTATAGAATTAATTTTGATTGTTCTGAGAGACCAAATTCTTCAACAAATTCAAAGCTTATCCATAAAGCACACCAAATTTCCATCTCAAACTCCCTCTTTGCTATCAAATTGACACAAACTCAGTATCAGTGACCCTGCCCCCGTGGCTTTCTGAGACTGTAACGCTCTTTTTTTTTTTTTTGCAAGCAGACAGCAAAGTTTAGTGTGAAAGGGAAGAAAAGCACCTGGTGCGGCAGGTACAGACTCAAGTGACTTGCCCAGACTAACTGTACGGGCACAGAAAGCTCCATCTTTCTCCTGCGGAGTGGCTGGGAGTTTTGAACTGCTGACCTTGTGTGGATCACAGCCCAACATGTAACCACCATACCACCAGATTTCCATATCACTAGGCAGTTGTTTTCTAAGTAGTTTTCAAGCTCTTCATGTTTATTCACTTAGAAGTTTCTCTTCTGTCAAGTGTATAGTCTAATTCCCATTTTCTTATTTTTAACAAGTGCTTAAACAACCATCCTATTTATTCATGTTACTACCTAAGAAGGAACAAAAACATTATGACTATCAGCATAGCCCAGAGCAGGCTTTACTTTGAAGCTAATGCAACTTCAGGGCCCCTCACTAGCCCAGGATTCTAATTGGCAGAAGCCCCTTTCAGGTCCTTCTGAGAGACCCTACTAATGTGTTTATATGCTTGGGAGTTTTTGTCAAAAATAAAGTATTTTGTATTCTTAGGACCCTGAAAATTAGATAAGCTCATTCCTTCCCTGATTTGGTGTGGGTTCAAGTTCCAGGTCTGCCGCTTACAAAGGTATACATAATCTTGGGCAAGTTCCTAAACTTTCCTCAGCCTCTGTTTACCTCTCGGCAAATGGTTAGAGTGCTTGGGACGTAAGAGTTTAATAGGTATATTTGAATATAAAAATAATGCTGATTTCCTGATGTGATTGAGATGAATATTAAATGAAATAATACAAAATATTTTACCAAGTACTTGACTCATACATAATAAATGTTCAATAAATGTTAACTGTTGTTATTGCCCTGGCTCCTTGGTGGCTGCTAACCAAAAGGTTGGAGATTTGAGTCCATTTATGAGGTACTGACAATCTACTTCTGAAAAATTATCCACTGAAAACCCTATGGCGGGGGAGGGAGGAAAAGAAAACCCTCTGGGCCACAGTTCTGCCCTGACACATTGTGTCACTGTGAGACAGAATCAACTGGCTTATGATTATTAGCATTTGTGTAATTGCAAGAGTGCATTTTTATACCAATAGTGACTCCAGTGAGCCAGATAGAACTAATCTGATAAGATTTATTGCTGAGGAAGCTGAAGATCAGAAGGTTAAGTAAGTTGTGCAAAAACGCCCAACAAATGGCAGAATCAAGTGCAAGCACAGCACTTGACTAAATTCCATGTAGTTACTACAACATGAATGGACAGAGGGTCCTGCATAAGCTAGAATTTCAGATTTCCCTCTCAGTTTAAAAACAAATTATGTTCAAAAGCTCATTTGAAAAGTGATAAATGAATGGAAAGAAAGAAGGAAACACTCAAAATAGTTTTATCAGTACCTGCTCCTGTTTAATAAGACACTTCCAAAGAGAGAAGGAGCCCTGTACAAGTAATTACATGTTGGGCTGCTAACCAGAAGACGGGTGATGCAGACCTGCCGTCTACTCCTCTGGACAAAGACCTGACAGTTTGCTTTTGTCCCAGAAACACTGTGGGCAGTTCTGCTCTATTGTCCTAAGTGGAAATCAACTTGATGGCAACAGGTTTAGTTGATAGAGAAGGAAACAGATAAAGAATTGTATTGCCGAGTAAGAAGTGATGGAATACTCACATAGTTTATGCATTATATATTTTGGTGGCACAAAATAGAATAAAAGTAATCATTTTAATTTAGGCAATCAGGAGGATTTACAAAAGACATACTTGAGCTGAGAGACTAAAAGATAAGCAAGTAGATAAAGTGGGGAGGTGATGTTGGTGGGAGGATGTCTAAGCCCTTTTGTGCTTTACAAAGAACTTTGAGCTTTTATCAAGCTAGCACAGAACTGAGAAGACCTTTTAAGACAGCAGTGTGGAGAGTCAGTGATTAAAGATGAACCTGGAAGCAGAAGACCATATTGTAAACCATTTCCCTTCCAGACAAAATATAGCAACGACCTCTTCAATTAAGACAGATTCAACAGTGTGGCCAGAAAATTTTTAGGAGAAAGACAGTTTTTAAGTACTGATAAGTTCAGAGGAGACATGTATAAAGACTTCCACATTCTGGCTGGGTTGCCTGGAGTGGCTGATATTGCCATTAAATACGTAGAAAAGGCAGAAGAGTCGCGCCTCGCCTACTTTTCCATTATTTGTCCCCCTGGGACGAATTGATTGATCCTTGAACCCCCTTTCTCCCCCCACATCCCCTATTCCTACTTTTATCTCTGCTCTCATTGTTGGCCCTGAGGGGTTTATCCTGGATTCCTTGTGTTTCAGGCCCGTGTGTGTGTGTGTGTGTGTGTGTGTAAAATCTGTTTTATTTATATATATATATACACACACACACATATAATTATATATATATAAAACTTATCAAGGGTTCTGAGGGAGGGTTGGTGGGGGAGGGAGGGGGAAGAAATGGGGAGCTGATACCAAGGGCTCAGGTGGGAAGAGAATGCTTTGAAAATGATGATGGCGGCATATGTGCAAATGTGCCTGACACACTGGATGAATGTAAGGATTGTGATAAGAGATGTAAGAGCCCCCAATAAAAGTATTTTTTTAAAATCACTACAGTTACTTAGATTGTAACTAAAAAATCTAAAAGTGGTCTTTGTAATTGCTTTTTGTCAATATGCAATGTCAATTGGCAAACATAAGATACTGAGGACAACTTGGAAGTCAAGGCCAAACATGAACTTAAAATTAAAATAAAACATTTATAGTGAAAAAAGATGCAGAAGAGTAAGCAAGAGACTTAAGTTGAGTTTTAAGCATAATAAATCTGAGGTGCAACTAAGTGGTTATGTCCAGTAGATTACTGAAGACAGGGTCTAGTTTGGGTATTGGTGTAGCCCTGGGTCCATTAGTGTCACCATAATATGTTTTGATGAGGCTTGAGGACTCCCACTGAAGTAGCAATTACAGTCTGCCACATGATGAGCCCTAATGTAGAGACTTATCCTGAAGGCGGATGCCACACCACATGATCAGAACATGGACATGTGAATTAGCAGAAATACTAGGAAATGCAGACTTTAGCTGAGTACATTACTCTGCCAAATGACATCAGGATTCATTAACTTAGGAAGAAAGAATTGATGTTGCAAAGGAAACCAGCTGTCTGCCCCATAGATCATATGGCCAGATACCTACTTTTGCCCTTTCATGTATGGCATATAATAGACATATTTTTAAAATAGCATACAATTTCTGAATTTTTCTGCTTTCACGTTTTATGAAACTCGTTTATTAAAAAATATGTGCATTTAAAAAATAATTTTATTGGGGGCTCGTACACCCACCCACTGTGTCAAGCACATTTGTACATTTGTTGCCATCATCATTTTCAAAACATTTTCTTTCTACTTGAGCCCTTGGTATTAGCTTCTCATTTTTCCCCTCCTTTCCCCACCTTCACTCCTTTAGAACCCTTGATAATTTATAAATTATTATTTTTTCATGTCTTGCACTGTCCGATGTCTCCCTTCACCCACTTTTCTGTTGTCCATCCCTCTGGGAGGGGTTATATGTAGATCGTTGTAATCAGTTTCCCCTTTCTCCCCCCACCTTCCTCTTACCCTCCTGGTGTGACTACTCGATATTGGTCCTGAGGGGTTTATCTGTCCTGGATTCCCTGTGTTTCCAGCACTTATCTATATCTGTGTATATGCTCTGGTCTAGCCAGATTTGTAAGGTAGAATTGGGGTCATGATAGTGGGCGGCGGGCGGGGAGGGAACATTAAAGAATTAGAGGAGAGTTATATGTTTCATCGGTGCTATACTGTACCCTGACTGACTTGTTTCCTCCCCGTGACCCATCAGTTGCCTACAGATGGGCTTTGGGTCTCCACTCTGCCTTCCTCCTCATTCACATTGATATGATTTTTTTTTGTTCTGGGTCTTTGATGCCTGATATCTGATCCTATCAACACCTCATGATCACACAGGCTGGT
>NW_022111321.1:11397390-11399302 GCF_000313985.2 Echinops telfairi
CTGTCCTCTGAAGTGAATTGTTCTGGGGGGACTTTTTTTTTTTTACATATGTATCTTTTCTTCAATATAGCTAGTTGTAGGCACCGAATATTTTCCCAAATCACATCAGCTTTCCTTTCATCTAACTTACTTGGAAATGTAGCAAATCCTTCATGTATCCCGGGGAATTCTATAACAAACCCAAAATATCGTTTGCATATGGGGAGGGCACTTTTGTTTTAATCATTCTTACATAAGAAGCTCTCCTTAACCATTACTGGCTCGGGAATGTTGCCCAATGCAATTAAACTAAATAATACATAAATAAAAATAAATAAATCAAACCCACCGACTCATATTGGTCCCATATAGGGTTTCTAAAGCAGTAAATCTTACAGGAACAGGTAGTCTCATCTTGCTTCAGCAGATTGGCTGATGGGTTTAAACTGCCAGCCTTGTGATTAGCAGTCTGATCCTTACCCAACAGCACCACCAGGATTCCTGAGTTATTGAAGTCGTCGTTGTTGTTGTTGTTGTTGTTAGTGCTGTGGAGTCATTTGGAGTCATGGTGACAGTGTATACAATAGAACAAAATACCACGCAGTCCTGTGCCATTCTCATAATAGCTAAATTTGAACCCATTATAACAGCCACCAAGTCCTCCTCTTTTCCACTGTCTACCAAGCATGATGTCCTTTTCCAGGGACTGATCTCTCTTGAGGAACCCTGCTGGAGTAGTGGTTACTTGTTGAGCTGAAGCCTGCAGTTCTAAACCACCAGCTGCTCTGTGCTATTGACTCAATAGCAGTGAGTTTGGATTTTGGTTTGGGTCTCTCTTGATAATATGTCCAAGGTTACATGAGAGGAAGCCTCACCCTCCTTGATTTAAAGGCACATTCTTCCAAGACAGATTTGTTTTTCCTTTTGACAATCCACAGAATTTTTAATATTCGTTACCAAGACCATAATTAAAATGCTTAAATTCTTCTGCATTGTTCCTTATTCATTATCCATCTTTCATATGCATATAAAGTGATTAATGAAAATGAAGCAAAATTTTAAATGTTGTTTGTATATAATATTATAACCCTGGGAAAAAAACCCAAGAGAATCACCTGGAAAATTACTGTGATTAATGGGATTTCAATATGATGGCTAGTTATAAAATAGCAACACAAAAAGTAATGGTTTATACAGGAGAAAAGACTTGACCTGCTCCTACAGGAAACCCTCTGGAGCAGTTCTGCTCTCTTCTGTGGGGTTCCTGTGCGTACACAACAGCAGCGGGTTCTGTAAGGAGAAAAGTAGCACTCTGGGTAATATTTATGGAAGGCAGATTAAAACACGTTGGTGGAGATTTTTAAATTAGCTTGTATCTGAAGTACCTTAAGTAGACTTAATGTACTCTCCTACTAATGCCTTAAACATCATTTGTTAGGCATTAAAAATATATATACCACCCAAAATAGCACACCATAGTTGTAAAGGTAACCAAACGTTGGACTGTTTACTTTTTACCCATTTCAGTAAATTTTTATAACCTGAGAAAAATGACATGATAGTTTACCAAAATGTTTTTGTTGGCATTCTTTAAAATGAATGACCCAGCCATCTGGCTCTCCAGGGACTATACTAACAATCTTATCATCTGTCAGTAAGTTGCAATCCATTTTGAATATGACACTTTCCTTGTTAACTTTTAAAAATGATTTTGACATAAAATTATGGTCGTGAAAAAATATGTAATTATAGTATACAATAACATCACCACTAACTGCATTGCTTTATTTGAGGAACTTTTAAAAATTATTTTTATTTCCATTGGCTGTAGATCAATTCCATGCATGAAGTTAGACTACTAATATAATAACATCCAAGCATGTAGTTGTGAATAATTATTAAATATGAATTAAATTTCATCCCAGTTTTTTTT
>NW_022111321.1:11400175-11408703 GCF_000313985.2 Echinops telfairi
TTAAAAATATATATTATCTTTTGGTGAGAGTTTACAAAGCAAATTAGGATCCCATTAAACAATTTGATATATATTATTTAATGACATTGGCTACATTTTTCACATTATATCAACATTCTTTAATGCTTTTTTTGGTTGTGTTCTTGATATAGTATTCACAAATCCATGGTTAAATTGCTTTTAAAGTGAGTTGTAAAACATAATCACAGTCAATCCAATGCTTGCTACCCCCTCCTGGATTTCTTATTTGCTCCCCAAATCCTCTCACCTTCCATATCTCCCACCACCCCAAATCTCTGATAAACCATTGCATCAGTTATTATCTCTGTGGTAGTTATATAATCATTTGTTAATTTGAGGATTAAGAATGTAGGGGTGGAGTCTAGCTTGTAAATCAGATCATAGCTAGTGAGGCCTCTGTGTGGGTATGGCCTTCTCCTTGAGAATTCTGGGAAATCTGGTACCTCTTCCTTGGAGGCGGGAGACACCTCTCTGCTCACTCCCTGGGAGACATTGCAGCTGACAAGACACATGGAACTATGCTAGTGCCCGGAGCTAGAGAAGCCACATGGATCTACTCTGGTGCCACCAGACCTCTGAAGCCGGAGAAGCCACATAAGACAGCCCTGCCAACACTGAGATGCCTACAATGCCACTGGATCCAAAGACTTTCCACCCACTGGCCTGGATCGTCCTGCATTCGGCGTCATTGCATATGTTTTGTGAGTCTGAAGAAAACTTTATAGATTGGTTTTGGACATGTGGGCTAATGTCGGATTTAGGACCTTGGACTGAATTGGGTTGGAATGTTTTCTTAATGTCCAACTACCCTTTATATAAAACTCTCTCTTATATACATATGCGTGGTTATGAATTTGTTTCTCTAGTCTACCCAGACTAACAAAATCTCTATGCATTTACTCCTTTTGTGCTTCACAAACTGGGAAACCCAGCAGTAACAATAAAAAAACAAAAGATAAAATGGCAAGAATAAAATAATAATAATTTTAAAATACAAATAAAGAGGAAGGAAAGAAAGACCACTATCCTATTTTAAAAGCCAAGGAAGAAATTTTTGTCATGGAACAAGCAAGAAATACTTGAGCCTAGATCAAATTCAGGTTGGTTCAAACTGGAGGTCAGCTGACCGAGTGTCAAATTACACCATGTTCAATCTACCATTATCAAGTTTACAATAATCTCTGCTAGTAAAGCTTTTTGAGTCCTTGCCTGTGGCTAGAAGGGATTGCTCAGGAGCTTAATCAAGTTGGATACTCTGTAGATGGATTTTGGGCTCCCACTGACCCCCACAACCTTCTACAAATTGGGTGTTCACAATTTAAGCTCTGATAATTTTCCCATTGTCATATTTGGATCACCCTGGCTGGTATCCTGCTTCCACGTGGATTTAGTTGATTCCTCATATAGATGACTGCTTGTTTGGATGCAAGCCTTGTAAGACCCCAGACACTTCCAGTTGATAGCTGGGCACCACCTGCTTTCTTTACCACACTGTGCTACAGCAACCTTGTCTTCAGTAATCCTTTCATGGAAGCAAGTGTTGAACAGAGCCATGTTATCAGAATGAACTACTCTTGGGTTGGGGCTAGAGTGGGAGCCCGGAATCCATCTGCTTGTCCACGTAACCACCAACTTTGCACTATAAATTAAATCTTAGTGATGTCTATACTTCTGCACAATGTTAATACTGTTCCAACTTGAAGGTGACAAATGTATTTCCTTTATAAAGCATGTATTATTTAGACAATATATCCATTTAGAATTCTATTTGGTTTGAATTAAATGATAGTTCACCATAGCTATACAAAAAGTTGTTTTTTTGTTAATCATTTATAACCAAGTCTCTTAACATGTTTCCTCCACATTTTAGGATTTTTTCAAAGACCCTAATGTTATTCCCAATTTGAAATTTCTTTCCGATTCTTCTGGACAATGGATTACATTAGGTAAATAAAACTGACTTTTCATTTTTGCAGGTGAATGCCTTACTATTTGGAGTGCTATTAGCAAGGTGGGTAAGCATTGGGCTGCTAACTGCAAAGTTGATGGTTCAAACCTGCCATCTACTCCATGCGCGAAAGATGAGGCTGGCTGCTCCTGTAAAGATTTACAGCTTCAGAAAACCGAGATAGATTTACTGTGAGGGAGCATTGGCCTGATGCAGTGGTCTTATTTTACTATTGTAACAACATGTTACTTCCAGAATTTTCTTATTAAAATCCAAATTTCAAAAAGTGACTTCTATTTGTATGACCAGCTTTGCCACCTCCCTTCTGGGGATTTGCTGCTGCTATCTGTGCTCAAACATGACTGTGATAATGGCACCAAAAATTCACTGCCATCGAGTTGATGCCAACTTAGAAAGCCTCATCTTTCTCCCTTGGTTTGGCTTGTAGTTTCCAACCGTGGAGCTTGTGGTTAGCAGCTCAACGTGTAAGTACTGCACCACTAGGACTCCTTGATACTGGCCCAGGCCCCTCCGATGTTTCATTCTGTTATACATAAGGTCTGCTGTGAGTCGGCCCTGAGTCTGCGGCATCTAACAACAGTCTGCCTTCCAGGGACTCTGGTGGGGGAAGTGGTGGGCTGCTAACTGCAAGGTCAGTGATTCAGATCCACCAGCCCCACCATGACAGGTCTACTCTGTCCTTTGGGCTCCGGGAGTCGAAAGCCGCTCCACAGATGTGGGTTGGTTGGTGGTTTGGTATCCTAGCTTAGGAGAGCTGGTGGCACAAAAGTTAAGAACTTGGCTACTAACCACTAGGTCAGCAGTTTGGTGCCCTGGAGAGAAATGTGGCAGTCAGCTTCTGTGAAGCTCACACCTTGGAAACCCTGTGGGGCAGGTTTACTCTGTCTGAACCCTGTGGGGCAGGTTTATTCTGTCCTGTATGAGTTGGCCTCGACTCACCAGTAGTCAGTTAGGTTTTGGTTTCCTGTCATCGAACCCAAGAGCAGTTTTTCTTTTTATTCATTCAGAAAGGACTATGTGCCTTCCTTATATACTTTTTGATGCTGGGAACATTAAGGTGAATAAGAGAAAAAATGGAGTCAAGAAACTCAAAATATATGAAAAAATATATATGCAGTAATGCATCATAGGTATCACCATAGAAGTGGAAACGAGGAAGGAGTGATCAATTCTATCCAGGCAGAAGGATCAGCAAAGATTCCACTGATAAAGCATGCTTGAGCTAAATCTCAGAACAGGGAATAGATGTCTAGTAAACAGTAGCCTTGGAACATTTTTTTTAAAATGGGATTGGGTTGGAGTTCAAGATGTTAAATTGGATTTTTTTCACAAGGACCCTTGATGAGTCCTTCAGAATCACACTCTGAAAAACAATGAAATGTTTTGACCTCTATCTAACATGTCTTCTAATAAACAAACAAGCAAAAAAAACCACTGCTGTTGAGTCAGTGGAGGCCAACACAGAGTGACCATAGGACAGAGGAGAACTGCCCCTTTGGGTTTCAGAGGCTGTAAGTCTTTAAAGGAACAGAAAGCCTAATATTTCTCCCAAGGAACAACTAGTGTGTTCGAGCTGCTGACCTTGTGGTCTGAAACCCAACTCGTAACCCTCTATGCGCCACCAGAGCGCTTTATGTCTTCTGGTAGTAAGTGAAAAGTCAAAGGATGTTTTTATTATCCTTCAAAATAAATCCTTGGTAGGACTCCAGTTAATAGATTTGCAAATACCTATCTTTATTTTTAGATAGGAGCCTTAATCCAGAGAGCCTAAGGACACCTGGTCTTTCCTTCCCTTGGTGCTCGTCTGCCTTTGCCAGATCTATTTCTTCTACCTGTAAAGACTTGACTTCACACAGCTGTCTTTCAAGATCCTACACTTTCTTCTGCCCATATACAATGTCGCTACATGTTATCAAACCTTGCTTCTTTTCAAATTTGATTATTTTCTTCCTTCATGTCTCCAGTCTAACTCATTTTTGCTAGTACTGGATTTATTGCATTCAATCACAGTGATTGTTTATAAAATTATTTAGCTTCTCCCATTTTTTAATTCAACTTGATGTTAGTTTCATATAAGATCTCAAGGTTTTTTTCTGTAATTAGGTAAATCATCCCTTCTACCAACTTATAAGTGTGTACAGATTTTATAAGAATTGGTACAGTAACTCCTTTCTATGCCCTTCATTGGCAAATTCCATCAAGATCTGATGGAACCCTAAGAGATTACTTAGTCCATCTTTCTACTTTTGATTTGACTGTGTCATCTACAAACCCATCTGTAAAATTTTTAAGTTCTTTAGAAAAGTATTTCTGAACCCCTACTGGAAGCCCATGCCTGGGCTTGAAAAGACTACAAGGAAAATCAATCTTAAAATCCCTCAGGTTCTCCCAAGTCTAGAAACTTTATGAACAGTAGAATAGTTTTTACAGTTTGACAAATCTTTATGGATTGAGCACCCGTTGACATAAGTATAATTAACAATAGTACTGTTATTTATATTTCCCAGAATACCTAACATAAAATGCCAAAAATAATGATGACTAATAATTACATATAATATGATAATTTACAACCAAGACATAACTGTGCTTTTTATATGCAATTTAGTCAGAAATAAATATAGAACTACAAATTTGTCATAAAATTTTTCCATTCTGTAGTTAAATTTTTAAAAATGCCTTAATTGTTTTGCCATTCTAGAGCAGATTTAAAGTATAATTTAAAATATATAGAACCTAGATCCCTCATGCTTAGTTTTCATTTCCTTTTCTTCTGGTGGGCAATTAACCATTATAATTACGATAACAATAATTCAACTTTACATAACCAAAGCCAAATCTAATGCCATTGGGTCAATTCTGACTCATAGCAAACCTTCATCGGGTTTCTGAGGCTCTAAATCTCTATAGTAGACAGCCTCATTGCTCTCCAGTGTAGCAGCTGGTATGTTTGAACCACTAACCTTGCAATTATCAGTCCCAAACCTTGCCCACATCACCACAGAACTTTATATAATACTATTTAAATAATAAACTTCCCAATAGGCTGAATTTTTGAATATTTATATTAGCATCTTAAAAGAATTAACCACAATTGTATAGCAAAGTAGATTTCTGAATTAGCACTCAGCTTTTCAGAAAAGAGAAAGTATTAAATATCAAAAAGATGGAAAGAGAAAAAACCCTTTACTATCATATTCTGCCCTGTGGTCATGTTATTTATTCATACTGAGAATTGAGAATAACAACCAGATGCTCTAACTAACAGCAATAATAGTCAAAAGCTGTTTGTACTATATTAAAATTATAAATAATTTTTAAAAATTTTAAACACTAATAGACAAGTATTTTGTCCTTGAAAAATAACTTGTTGCCTAGAAGAATGATATGTTCATGCCTCAGATTCAGTGGCTTGAATTTAATGACCATCTCTCATCAGCCAAACCTCCCTGCTGCTCTCAAAATCAAAGCTAGAGTAGATTTATTAAATGATATATTACCCAATGTCAGTGCCTCATCCTGTAACTAGCCCATCTTGTAAGACTGATACACCTTCCACTGCTCTTGTTCTCTGCCGTTGAATGCTGCTCTATCATTTTCTGTGATTTGGTTTTCATGTTATCTAACTCCTCAGAGGATTTTGCCCCTTTAAGCAGTATAGTTTCTGAAATTACTGAAGCATACAGTTTCTGGCTCGCATCCTTCTTGGCTTCCCAACAAGCCCAGCTCAGAATTAGAACATAGAGCAACTGATCCTGGCTGGACTCCCAAGTGGACAGCCGGAGGGAAGAGGTAAAATTGCCAGTATTTCTCTTCTGGAGAACACTCTACTTCTCAGGTCACAGGGCCAACAGATACATCCAAGGAGAGAACACACCAAGAGCCATCGCAGAGTTCTACAGTCCCTAAATTCAGAACTAAAGAATGCAACCCCTTTAGTCTGAATGAGTGTGTGTGGGGATGTGTTATATTAAAAGGCTTCAAAAAGTCCGTGAAAAAATGGAATTAAAAGATAATGGATTTTTCCAGAAACTTTTTGAAGCTTCCTGTAAACTTCAAAAGAAAGAGATACATCGGGTTGCAGAGAGGAGAGGAGCCAGTCAGGGTGCAGTGTAGCAACGATGAAACATACAACTTTCCTCTAGTTCCTAAATGCTTCCTCCCTACCACTATCATGATCCCTGTTCTACCTTACAAATCTGGCTAGACCAGAGGGTGTACACTGGTACAGATAGGAACTGGAAACGCAGGGAATCCAGGACAGATGATCCCTTCAGGACCAGTGGTGAGAGTGGCGATACCAGGACGGTGGAGGGAAGGTAAGGTGGAAAGGGAACCAATTACAAGGATCTTCATATAACCTCCTCCCTGCGGGGTGGACAACAGAAAAGTGGGCAAAGAGTAACATCAGACAGTGTAACGTATGACAAAGTAATAATAAGTTATAAATTATCAAGGGTTCATGAGGGAGTGGGGAGGGAGGGGACAAAATGAACTGATATCAAGGGCTCAAGCAGAAAGCAAATGTTTTGAGAACGATGATGGCAACAATGTACAAATGTGCTTGACACAATGGATGGATGTATGGATTGTGATAAGAGTAATACAAGCCCCCAATAAAATGATTTTTTAAAAGGATAATAAAGCAAAAAAAAGGAAAGAGATACATCTATTAAGGTAATAATCAAAATATCTTTATGTCTATAATTCAATAAAACTGCTAGTAACAGAAAATCCACTTCTGAAAGAAACATTTAGAAAGACATCCAAGGAGAGGTTGAGAGGAAGTCCTAATTTGGACCTTGTGATATTTTAAAATTATTATTAATCATTTTATTGGGAGCTCTTATGACATTATAGCAGCCCATAATTCAGTTAGATCAAGCATAATTTTACAATTGTTACCACCATCAGTTCCAAAACATCTGCTTTCTACTGTCTCCTTGGAACTGCTTATTCTGCCTATCTTATATAGGTAGACACCAAAAGAGGGGGGGAAAAAACAAAACATACACATAGTTCCAAGCCTAACTGTTATCCTGACCAGAGTAGATGGGTATCTCTCTGTTCAATAGCGGGCCGGACCTGTTTTCCATTAGTCCATTCCTTTTCTTTCAGGGTAGACCTTGTGATAATTCGATGAGGGCCTGGTTTGCAATTTACCTTGAATTGGAACACATTTTTTTATACTAAGCACTGTAGATGAAAGCCTAGGGAAATTTTTGAATGGAGAACAAGAACTTTTAAGACACTCTCAAAACTTTAGAAACACTCATTTGTTAGTTGCTGTCAATTGGTTCTGACAAACTGACCGCATGTACAACAGAAGGAAAAGCCGCCAGGCTATCCCCACAATTGTGTTTAAGCCACTGTTGCAGCCACAGTCTCAATCTTATCTTGTGGAGAGTCTACCTCCTTGTCCTTGACTCTCAACTTTGCTAAGCATGATGTCCTTTTTCCAGGGCTGGTCTCTCTTGACAACAGAAACACTCATTACTGAATGTTAATAAATATAATTTTATAATAAGAAATGATAAAGAATGAAGCCTGATATAAATTTGGAGTCATATAAAGTAATTCCTATACTATTATGGATACTTCTGATACATATAAGAAAACGTCTACTAATTCTCTACTGTATAGAAAAGCTATTTCCTTTTTAAGCACTCTCTAATTCACACATTCTTTGCTCTTGTCCTGTAATGATGAAATTTTGTTATTAAATCATTAATGATTACTAGAAATGGACAAACTTCAACATTTAATAAAGATAATAAAATTATTAATATTTACTTTAAACACATCAAAGTATATATCTTATTTGAATTCTTAAAATTTCTCTATGTGACATTTATCTTGGAAACCTTTGAGAATACCAATTTAACTTTTTTATTATTTATAAATATTTTTTCCAGGAACTGAAGTGAAAAACATTGAAGCTATAAATGTTCCCTGTACACAGCTTTCAATGTCATTTTTTAATCGACTATACGATGAAGATATTGTGCGGCACAGTGGACATATTGTTAAGTGTTTAGATTCTTTCTGTGATCCCTTTCTCATTGCTGATGAGTTAAGAAAGGTAAGTGCAAATTTTTAAATTTCGCAATAGAGTTATATTTCAAGAAATGCAAAATGTCAAAACCCTTTGCCTGACTGAAATCCACAAATTGTCTCTTGGCAATGAATAAAGATCAATGACAGTCATTACCTTACAGTGACAGACAGTAATATAACCATTTTATATTCACCTTGAATTATTTATGGATTTCTGTGGTTTTCACCTGTTGTGATTTTGTCCTCTAAGAGACACAATTTAGGGAAGGGTACATACAGGTCAGAAATGCAGTTAAACATCTTATGCATCATACAGTGCATAAGACGGCCCACTAAAAGAGTTGCCTGGCCAGAAATGTCAACAGTATCAAGACTGAGAAACCCTATCCTACTTAAGAAGTAGCTATGTCTTTACTAGAGGACTCTTTAATGTGAATACAGTGAACCCTCGCCACTTCGCGCTTCGACATCCGCGGCTTCA
>NW_022111321.1:11410161-11421448 GCF_000313985.2 Echinops telfairi
TAAGGAATCCTACTTCGCGGAATTTCATTTATCACGGTAGGGTCTAGAACCGATTAACCGCGATAAACGAGGGTTCACTGTATTTTGAAATCTCTGGAGTAAATCTTTTCTTTTTACTGATATCAACAAAGCCATTTGATTAGCCATGGTAAATGTTTTATTGAACTAGGAATCAAGATAGGGATTACTCACTTGATTCATGATTTACAAAATCATAATGGCTTTAGCAATCATTTACTATCTCGAGCGTCAAGATCTTATTTATACAACATGGTGATTAAATGTCCATGCTGTCTCCTCTCCGAAATCCTAGAGAAAACATGTAAAAGCATTATATCTAAAATGTGAATTGCTGTTAAAATATATTATTAATATCATTGTTATAATTGTTCAGAATATTACATAGTAGTTGAAAATTAGGGCTTTGACATTAAATAGACATAGATCAAAACCAGGGTTTTCCAATTCCTAGCAGTGATAATCTCTCTAAACCTCAATTTCTTCATCTATAAAATAGGAGTGCCGTGAGAATGATGCAGAATTATTCATTTGAAATGCTTAGTGCAATGTGTGGCACCTAGAAAGTTTTAGAGAACGTTAATTGCTACTATTGTTGAACATGAAGAGATGGGGAAGATTCTAATGTATTATAAATCCAAATAGGAACGAACTAAGGAAGCAGTTGTTTCATCACTCTGCTCACAGCGATCTTGTCTGCAGGAGATCGGAAGGCATCTAGCTAGTCTATGCATTGGTCTCAAAAACTCCCTGCCATCAAGTCAATCCCAACTCATAGCAACCCTATAGGTCAGGGTAGAACTGCCCGTGTGCTTCCAAGACTGTAACTCTGTGGGAGTAGAAAGCCTTGTCATTCTCCGTGAAGTAGCTGTTGGTTTCAAACTGCTAACCTTGCAGTTAGCAGCCCAATGCTTAACCACTAAGCCACCAGGGCACCTTGACTTTGGTTTACACTAAGGCAAAACCCAAAAGGAACTCTTTTCTGTGGGTTAAGAAGCAAATTAGATCATTTAATTGAGAATAATCAAACCCACACAATTGAAGAAGCTGTAGTTTCACTTCAGTGAAATGAAGTATATTTAAAAATAATACAAGGCGATGTAAATACTACACAGTGAAGAGCTGATAGTAATTTCTACTACTTACCTCAGACTGACTATTATACAGGAAGTTTATAATCTAGTTCTGCATTTCTGTTCATTTTGGAGATTAATCTCAGTTTAAGAGGCCCTGTGTTACAAGTTGAGTTGCTAGCCAGAGTCAACCGTTCAAAACTATGAGCCTCTGCAGGAGAAAGGTAAACTTTCTGCTCTTGTGAAGACATACAGTCTCTGAAACCCTCAGGGCAGTTCTCCACTGGAGGCCCAAAGCAGCTCTATGGCAGTGAGTTTGGTTTGGGTCTTGTACAGTGAACTTGTAATACGTTTTCATTAGGCATTGAGATAAAATGTTTACCATACCCAATTTTCCTAAAGAAGCGTACTTCTTGTACTAGACAGTAATTGTTGTATATAACTGATTTGATTTCCTCCTGTTCCTTTATGATAGAGTTATATGTCATTTACAATTTCTATAACCTTTTTCCATCTAGAGTTATTTATGTTTTAATTTTCTTACTTCATTTCCTGGTTATAGTTTTGTATGTTATTATTTTGTTCCTATTATATCTACATTTTTGTTGTCAACTATTTTAAATTATTTTTTAGAAGTAGGTTAACATAAGTAATTCAATAAAATAAATACCTTCTCTAATTTACATTCATCAACCTATACATGGCCTATGATCAATAAGTTAATCAACTATCTATAATGGCTAATATTTTAAGAAAATACCCCCACCAGTCACTCTGTGTTCTGAGAAGAGGTATCAAGGTCTGAAGAGAACTGCAGTCAATTTAAATATGATGGGTTTTCCAAAAAATTCTAATAAAAATAGAATGAAAAGGTAATGAGATGTTTTCGAGTTGCATCGAGTGTGTTTCTCACGATAACTCTTAAGATTATCTTAAATTAAGTATATAATCGAAACTCTTCTGAAAACATACAAATTAGAACCTCAAGTTATGTTACATTAAGATGAATTTATTATTTTACATAGGTTTTACTAATGGAAGACTCAGAAAAATATGAGGTGTTCAGTCAGCTAGATAGAGAAGAGTTCCTGTTTTGTCTTTTCAAACATTTTTGCCTTGGCGGAACCCTTTGTCAGTATGAAGATGTGCTTGATCCATATCTGGAGACAACAAAACTTATCTATAAGGATCTGGTGAGGTAATGTTGCTAGATCATAATGTGTAAATCTTTGGTTCATTGAGTGAATTACTTAACGGTGGTGGGATTAAACTACATCTTCCAGTCGTGGCAACAGTCAAATTATATAAAAATGGCATCGCCTTGATCATAGCCTCCTTTTTTCCCTCCGGATTCTTTCTTCCTAGATTTCCTTGACCTTCTCTTAATCCTCGGTCCCTTTATTTTAAATCTTATTGTCTTCTCCTTGTTTCCTCATTCAGATCTTTTACCTACTCTATTCTTATGAGTAACTGCCCTCTTCCCAGCCTCCTCTGAAATCTCAAGGAAACACAAGAAATTCTTCCAGATGCTTGAATTTGCTGGACTGATAGTACAATGTATATACATATACATTTGTATATACTAGTAATATATGTGTGTATACACATACATGTACCCACCTCTATATAATAAAATATACAATTTAATTCCGAAGTTATATGTTGTTGGTAGGTATCATCAGGTCATTTCCAATGCACAGCAACTTGCTGTACAACAGGGCAAAACATCCCAGTCCTGCACCAGCCTCACACTGTGTTGTTGGAGCCTGTTGTTGCAGCCACTGTGTCAGTCCGTCTGTGGAGGGTGCTCCTTTTTCTTGCAGCCGCTGCACTTTACCAAGTTTGATGTACTTTTCCAGGGATTGGCCTCTCTTGACAACATGTCCAAAGTATGTGAGACGGTCTCACCCTCCTTGCTACTAAGGAGCATTCTTGCTGTGCTTCCTCCACGACTGATTGGTTTGTTCTTTTGACAGTTCATGACATTTTCAGTATTCTTGGCCAGCACCATAATTCAAATGCAACCATTCTTCTTCTGTCCTCTTTATTCAGTGTCCACCTTTAACATGCATATGATGACATGGAAAATACCATAGCACGGGTCAGGTGTGCCTTAGTTCTCAAAGTACCATCTTGCTTTTCAACACTTTAAAGAGCAGCAGATTTATCCAGTGCAGTACATCATTTAATCTATTGACTGCTGCTTCCCCTGAGCATTGATTGTGGATCTAAGCAAGACAAAAATTTTCTCTCCATGTATCATGATGCTACCTATTGGTCCAGTTGTGAGGATTTTGGTTTTCTTTACATTGAATTGTAGTCCATAGTGAAGGCTGCAACGGTTGATTTTCATCAGCAAATGCTTCAAGTCCTCCTCACTTTCAGCAAGTAAGACTGTGTCATCTGCACGTCCCAGGTTGTTAATAAGCCTTCCTCCAACTCTGATACCTCATTGTTCTTTATATATTCCAGCTCCTCTGATTATTTATTCAGCATACAGATTGAATAAGTTCGGTGAGAGGACACAGCATTGATGCACACCTTTCTTGATTTTAAAGCATGCTGTATTCCTTGTTCTGTTAGCACAACTGCCTCTTGATCAGTTTGCATATTCCGCAAGAGCACAATGAAGTGCTCTGGAATTCTCATTCTTCCAGCGCTTTAGTTTGCTTTAGTTTGTTATGGTCCACACAGTCAAATGTCTTTATACTGTCAGTAAAGCACAAGGAGACATCTGTTTGGTGTTCTGTGCTTTCAGCCAAGATTCAGCTGATGGATGGATATCCCTGGTTTATGACTCTTCTTCTAAAATCAGCCTGAATTTCTGGCAGCTCCCTTCCAGTAGTACTGCTGTCGTTGAATGATTTTGTTGAATACATGCAGCATCATTTTACTCGCATGTAATATCAATGATATTGTTCTATAATTTGAGTATTCTGTTGGGTCAACTTTCTTTGGAATGAGTATAAATATGGATCTCTTCCAGTCAGTTGGTCAACTTGCTGTCTTCCGAATTTTTTTAAATAAAAGAGTGAGTACTTCCAGTGCACTCTTCAACAGCTTGTTGGAACATTTCATCAATTCCGGGAGCATTGCTTTTGGCTAATGCCGTCGGTGCAGCCTGGGCTCCTTCCTTTAGTACCACTGGTTCTTGATCATATGTGACCTCTTGGCAAAATTATATAGTTTGTTTTAAATATTCTATTGAAATAAAATTTTTAACACTTTCATTAGCACTTCATTCACATGTCATACAATTCAATCATTCATATCAAGATGAGTTGTACAATTGTCACCATATTCAATTATAAAACATTGTTTTTCCTTATAGTCATTGTTACTTGAATAATTAATTTTTTATTTTGTGTAGGTGTATAATTAAATTTTTTCTAATTGTGGCAAATATATACACAACAGAACATTCTCCAGTTCCACAACTTCTACTTGTATAATTCATTGTCATTGATTATACTCTTTGTGTTGTACAACCATTACTGATAACCTTTTCTAAATTATTCTACCACCATTGACATAAACCCTGTGCCCCCTATGCAACAACTCTTTCCCCTTCCACTATGGAAACCATTGATCAAATTTGGTTTGTGTGTGTGTGTGTGTGTGTGTGTGTGTGTATCTGGTCCACACAGAGAAACCAAATTTCTATCAATTGTACACATCTGGGTTTTTTGATAGAGTATTCACATATCATACATTTTCATGGTTAAATCGCTTTTAAAATGAGTTGTATATACATAATCACAGTCAGTTCTAGTGCTCCCTCCCCACCGCCTGCATTCATTGTCTGCTCCCCAAATCACCTCGCCCTTCCTATCTCCCACTCCCTGGAGTTTTTTCTTTTTCTTTTTAAAGATTAAAAGAGTTAAAAGCTTTCCAAATCTCTGTACTTTTACGGTAACTGAAGTGAATGTATACTGGTTGTAAAATGACTTGGTATTTTTTTGTAAACAAAGGCTTATAGAAGAAAACATAGCATCCTAATGTTTAGGCATGCCAAAGAAGGCTCTGGAGTCTGTATTAAAATGAAAGAAAGAGTGTTATTGAAAGAATAGAACAGCCAAAATTGGGCAGCACTTTGTGAGGATTCACAAAAGTACTCCAGCAGTGAGTAGCATCCTCCACGGAGTTTAAGTACAGAAAATTCAGGAGTTCACAAGAAAAAGATTCTAATTGGCTGAACTTTACAAAGGCTTATGTTGACAGACACCAGACAGTTCCAAGACGCCCTGAACATTGTTTTGTTGATCATAAAGTTTAAGTCAGTTAAAGCATTGTTAATCTCTGGCTATTTGGGGGCCAGCCTGAATATTCTGGGTGCACGCTGTGAGTAGGAGTGCTGAAAGGGGAGCCCACAGGTTTCCTGAGCTGGCCTTTTTTTTTTTTTTTTTCAAAATCAGCTCAGAATAATGAGTAAACAGTAAAAATGGAGTTCGCCGTGCAGCTTCGACAGATGTATCTTAATATATCGAGTAGGGTTTTGATGTACTAAGTCAATGTTGGTCTGCCTGCTAAGAGTTCAATCCTCTTGGTATAGCTGTCTTCTGCTTTTCACACACCATAATTTTCAGTCTTAAGTCAAACATACCTGTAACCTGAGGACTTAAGTAAAAACTTTTAAGTAAAAATTTTTCATAATCAAATGCGTAGTGTTTTTAGGCAAATGTTTGAGCTATAACACCAATACACCAGATTCAAAACAGGATGTTATCAGGGTGAGCGTCAACAGTCAGGAAAGTCTGGATGGAATGGAATCCATGGGGGCTGGCAAGGAGGAGGGCAGCCTATTAGAGTACTGCAACACATTTGATATTCTGGGGAAGACCCAGGAGGAAACCAACCTAATTGAGGCAGTACTTTTCTATAGGAACCACTAAGTATTCCTCTAGGACAGCAGTTCTCAACCTTTGGGTCGCAACCCCTTTGAGGGTCAAACGACCCTTTCACAGAGGTCACCTAAGAACATCGGAAAACAAATATTTCACAATATATAATTACATATTCTTTTGTGATTAATCACTATACTTTAATTATGTTCAATTTGTAACAATGAAAATACATCCAGCATATCAGATATTGACATTTTGGCTCATAACAGTAGCAAAATTACAGTTATGAAGAAACACCAAAAATAATTTTACGGTTAGGAGTCTCCACAATATTAGGAACTGTATTAAAGGGTCGCGCCATTAGGAAGATTGAGAACCACTGCTCTAGAAGTTATTCATCTAGAATCATCTAGACGTTACATCCATCTTTCCCAAAGTGAAGAGCAATACAGCCCTCTCTAGAAGGCATTGGAGTGATCTGTGTGTGTGTGTGTGTGTTTGGGGGGGGGCGGCGGTGGGAGGGTAAGGGCGGGCCAAGCCAAAAACATGCCTATACTTTTTCCTGAAGTATGGGCTATAGTATATGAGTTTTTCATTGTTCAGGGAGTGGGGAGCACTGAGTAAATGTTTTTTTCATTGCTGAATAAGGAAAGAACTTATTAGAAGTAAACAACTTCATTAGAAAATTATAATTAGAATAAATCACACATATTTATTGATGATGTTTTAGATGCCAGCACAAAGCAGTTGAATAGATTAAGTGATCTCAGAGTCTCGTAAAAAATATGTTAGTTTGCTTCCCACAGATGTTCTCCTATGGCTTTCCTAATTTTAGTCAACTAATATGATTTGGTTTAGCTGTTATGTAATTACTGGGATTTAATAGTTGATATAGTTTGTTACTATAACAATTGTCACAGAAATATGTAAGAACACCTACTTCTTATCTACATTAATAGGTTCCAAAACCCGAGACCTTAAGCTAAATTGATGTTACCCTAAAGTCTGGGGGTCCCAGCTTTGGTGCCTTATCCCCCTTTGCTCAGACATCTTGGTATGCACATGGTGTAGTGGGCCCTCCTTCCTCCACACCTTCTCTACCACCAAGGAGCCTGCAGACTTGAGGTGGCTAGTGGTGGTGATTGTGTGTTGCTTGCCACCCACTTCTTCCCACTGCCCTCCGTTCACCCTGGCCCACCACTCTGTGCCATCCCTTTTCTCTCCTCGCTCTCCACTCCCACCAACTTTCCCATCAACTTTGGCCCTCATCCAGCACCCCCTTGCCTGTGCCCACTCCCTTCTGTGGCCAGACCATGACATCATAAACAAATGGGAGAAATCATTCCACAACAGTGGACCACAGTCTCTCTTGTGGCCCGTTTGTTGCAAGGCCTCCAGTATATCATTTAGGGTGGCCTGCGGGAGGCGCTCTGGGCCCAGCCAGAGCCCTGCTTGGGGCGTATTTTTTCCTAAATGTAAGATGTTGGGTAAGGAGATGGTGGGTAAGTAAAGAGTAGATTAAAAAGTAAGCACAGTTGGAACTTGCAGTAGCTTCAGTCATTTACTCATAATTCCCGGCCTCACATCTATCTAGGTATTTGAAGGCTGCTGGAATATAATTTCTAGATGTCCTTAGGTGCCGTAGTGAGAACACTGCCTGGCCCTAGACCATCCTCACTATTACTTTGATTGAGCACATTGTTGCAACTACTGTAAAGTAGGTCAGGGGAAAAGATCCTCATAGAGATGTATTGATACAGTAGTTGCAACAATGTGCTCAATCAAAATAATTGTGAGGGTGGTCTAGGACCAGGCAGTGTTTTCGCTACCTGAAGAATGAGTGAGTAGTGACTGAGTACCAGAGAGTTAATAGCATATAGTTATTAGGAGACAGCCTAAGATACTAATGAAGATCACTTTATTTTGTTTGATTTTTTTTCTTAAGAGCTATAGGACAAATGTCTTCTTCTTGACTTATAAAATAAAAAAATTTTTTTAGAAAAAGATCAAAGTAACAGTAATATAAGATCAGAAGTAGAATAGAATAATATGATTTATTTCTATTAGGAACCAACTTTTTGTGAAGTACAAATGGTGTTTTTTTTCCTTTTTTTAAATTTACTATTATATGTGCTAATAGTGAGTGGGTAATTATTAAATGAAGTCTCAAAGCTAAATACTGCTGTATGCTATTTGATAAGCATAAATACAAGGTTTCTTTTACAACTTTGGTTTACGTAAGTGGTGATATAAAAGCAGTATGATGTGGTGGGTATGCACTGGGCTTCTAACCACACGGTCAGCAGTTTGAAACAACCAGGCTCTCGTGGGGAGAAAGATGAGGCTTCTACTTCTGTTAAGAGTTAGTTTCGGAAACCCAGGGGGCAGTTCTACCGAGTCCTATAGGGTCACCATAAGTCCGAATTGGCTCGATGGCAGTGAGTTTGGTCTTTTTTATAATACAAGAAGCCTTTGGGTAGTGTAAGTAGTTACTAGATTCAGCTGCTAAACCACAAAACCAGCCAGTTAAAACACTCTGGAGCACAGTGACACACATGGGGTCCCATGATTCAGATCTACTCAAGGACAACCACAAGTACTATGCACAAATCATAAGCATATAGCTCAGTTAATTTATATATATATGTGATGGTACACATATAACCATTCTAAGATTTAGAATAACCTATAAGCAAACATGTGTTTTGTATTTTGACCGGCAGTGGTTATATAGGTGCATACTAATGTCTGTAGTGCATACTAATGTCTGTAACCATCCCTTGGATTAGCATAATATTTTAATTATTTTAACATTTGAAATTAAATCTTTTTACCACAATGTATCAAAAAGGATTCCAGAAATGGCCCAACTTAATTTTTGAACATAATTTAAGGTTTTTTTCACCTTCCTTTAAATGTCAAGTTTTCTTTGACAAATTTTACAAATATTAAATTTTAGAACTTAGTGTATAACCATTAAGGATTATGTAACTTTTATGTTTACTAGAATACCTTCTTTAACCCCTAATGGTTTATACCTTTTTTCTAAAACATATGAAGCATCTTTTAATTAAGATGTCACTCTCAAAAGATAATTCTTAGGTGAAAAATTATGAATTCAACACCTGTAAACTCTTCCTTCTGTTTTAGTGTAGCAGTTTATCATCAAACCTATTGTAGTCTATCAACTCAGTATGGGTTAGTTTCTTATTCTCCCCAGACATAGCTGACTGCAAGTCATAAAGCACTTGTTACAGCTTCTCCACGTCTTTATCACTGCCCCTGTGAGTCTCCAAGGCTATAAATCTTCACTGAACCAGAAAGCCTCACCTTTCTCCCAAGGAAGGGCTGGTAGATCCAAACATCTGACTTGCAGTTGGCAGCCCAAAGCATAACCCACTACAACACCAGAGTTCCTTTCTACGTGAATCAGAACACCTAAACAAATACTAAAAAAGGATCAGTATTTAAAATGCATTACATGGTGGGAGCCCCAAGACTGTTGCCCTTAGTCACCCTTCACAGGGCTGGAGCTAAACTCACTCCATGTTAAAATAACCAACCATTTAAGATTAAAAGAGCAGTATTTGCCCAAGGACAAAGTTCAGAGAGTTAGGACAGAAAGAAGATGGAAACAAGACATGGGAAGGAGGAGGATAAAGGGGATTTCAAAGATGAGTTGAATCTGAGTGTATAAGAATTATTGATTGTAAAACTGAGATCTGCTCTGTAACCCACCATCTAATTCATAAGATAACATTAAAAAATATTTTTTATTTTAAAAGTACTTTTTTTTTCTTCCTTTTTTAGTGTTCGGAAGAATCCTCAAACCAAGAAAATACAAATTACATCTTCTGTCTTTAAAGTTACAGCATATGTAAGTGTTCAGGGGAAAACAGTTTATTTCTTTTTCAACTTTGAAATTAGAGAAATTAATTAACAAACACTTAACAGCACTGCTGACTTTCTCCAGGACGCCATTCATTGTGCCTCCCTGTCACCCCCTGCTTCTAACAAGAGGGCAACAACTTTGTTTTGCATTTCCTGTTGTTAGTATCAGTTCATTTCCTGGGTTTTCTACTTGACAGACTGTCCGGGTATGCCCCTTTAGTCAGTGTGACATAAATGACTCTATGTTTCTCTTTTGTTGTGGTTGTTACAGGAGTTCTTTATAGATTCTGGGGATTGAGCCCAAATGTTTTCTCCCAGTCGATAGGTTTTCTCCTCCCTTTCTTATTCTCATCCTTTTTGCATGTGCAGATCCCACTATACTAGTATCTTTTGTTGAAAAGACTATCCCACCCCCCTACCCGCTGAATGGACTTTGGCACACTTGTCAAAAATGAGTTGATGGTAGCTGTTTGGGTTTACTTTGGATTCTCAGTTCTGTTTGTATTGGTCTCCATGCCTATTTTGATGCCAGTACAGGACAGTGTGGACCATTTCAGCTTTAGTTTCCCACTGCCAGCGAGCGGATTCCTGTGTAGAACAAAGCAGACGGACTGCGCCTCGGGTTCTGAGACTGTCACCCTTTACAGGCGCAGACTGCCTCATCTTTCTCCCATGAAGCAACTGGTGGGTTTGTACCCCCAACTTTATGGTGGTGGTCTTCCGCGTCTTCCTTCTCCCCCTCCTTTTCCTCTTCATTTAATGACCTGGAAAATAAGAACAGTTTTAGATTTACAGAAGATTATTGAGAAGATATTGAAGAGAGAATGCATGACCAGTTTCTTTCATTAACATATTACATAGAATGGGAAATTTGTTACATTTAATGAACCTTTTTTTTTTTTACCTTCCCCTTTACTCAAGTTAATATGTATCTACCCTCTAGTAAGTGATTTACTTTCCCTCCCCTCCCATCTCTGGTAGTCACCCATTTGCAGCCAGTTTAATCACTTGTTATTAATAATGTTGGAGTTAAAAAGAAGAAACTCACTGCCATTGAGTTGATTCTGACGCATAGCAACCCTATGTTGGAATTAGCAAAATGGTATGCCTAAAAGAAAAGATAATGACACTTAGTTTTTCTTAAAACTTAAAGTTGATAGGGTGTTCATTTATGGCCCCTTCCCCTGGCTTCCTCTCTGGTGTGCACATCTAAAATACCCTTGACTTAGTTTGGAATGAAATCTGTGGCTCGGATGGAGCAGAGCACGGTTCTCTGGTGTGTCAAACCACGGCTTCTACGGCCCCCCAAACCATGCTGTAGATGCCTTTGCATCACAGAATCCAGTACTTGAAGTTAAGCAACATTCTATGCTTAATAAACAAAGTAATAAACAAAGACAAATTCCCTGCTCTCATAGTACATATAGGGTAAGTACCTAAAGGAAGCAAAGAATACAAGGA
>NW_022111321.1:11421830-11426550 GCF_000313985.2 Echinops telfairi
TTGTGTCAAGCACATTTGTACATTCGTTACCCTCATCATTCTCAAAACATTTGCTCTCCACCTAAGCTCCTGGCATCAGCTCATTTTTCCCCCTCGCTCCCCGCTCTCCCCTCTCATGAATCCTTGATAATTTATAAATTATTATTATTTTGTCATATCTTGCCCTGTCTGGCGTCTCCCTTCACCCACTTGTCTGTTGGGGGTTCTTATAGCTCTTATCACAATCCATACATCCATTCATTGTGTCAAGCACATTTGTACATATGTTTCCATCATCATTTTCAAAACATTTTTTTCTACTTGAGTTCTTGATATCAGCTACTCAATTTCCCCCTCCCCTACCCTTAAATACACTTTTTAAAATGACAGAATTTCTCTTTGTATTATAATTTCTTTAGAGGTAGGAATTACGTATGCATACATGGTAGACCTGTGAGACTTGTGTTGTTACCCTGTTTCCTCCAAAATAAGACAGTGTCTTATATTAATATTTGCTCCCAAAGATGCGCTAGGTCTCATTTTCAAGAAAAATAAGACTATTTTTCCATGAAGAAGAATACGGTACACGTTTATTCTTTATTGTTTTATTAAAAGAGACTTCACACTTCATGTCTGCTCTGGCTGCACTGCGGCCAATAGTGAGCTGCGTGGTGGCACCTGCCGCTACAGTCCAGAGTCCAGAGTTATGGTAGCTTGGGGGGGCGCTTATTTTCGGGGAGGGCTTATTTTCAGGGGGCCTTATATTTCAGTGAGAGGCAAAACTGTAAGTAAGCCCTGTTTTCGGGCGATGTCTTACTTTCAGGGAAACAGGGTTGTAAGGTATGCTGTTTCTATTAATATGTAATATTATTTAACCACTAACTTATTGTTAAATTGTTATATATGTCTCAAGATGTTTTGACCAAAGAAAAATATGATTATGATTGTCAATTACATTCTCATTTTAATGTAGTTGAATACTAAATAATTTAGGTTTATCTTTTTCAGGATTCTGCTGGTATGTGCTATCCTTCAACAAAGAATCATGAACAGACATTCTCTTACTTTATTGTGGACCCCATCAAGCGTCATGTTCATGTTTTATATCACAGTTATGGTGTAGGAGAAATGTCTTAATAATACAATTTTCAATTAGCTCTTTCTACTGTTCTGTTTCCAAATTCATCCACTTTTTATTTTAAGTCTGGATAAACATTTATTTTGCAACTTAACTCAAGTAAAATATAAAGAGCCTGCTCAGAGCAACACCAAGATACCTTTCTTTAAAGTTGCCTGAAATACTAACACAGAGAAACCAACTTCTGTCTCCATAAAAATCTGTACTTATACAAGTTGTAGCATTTTACAGTTATCACGGATTAAGGATCTAGTTCATGTGTATTGCACTAATAAGCAAGTTCTTGTGCATTTTATTTCAGAAGCTAATTAACTTTGTAGCAGAAAACTAAACCTCTCTTCCACTGATTATTAATGTGCATCGCTAACTCCATAAGCATGGGTTTAATTTCATTGCATTGTGTAAATGTTTATAGTTCTAAAGCTTTGAAAAGTCTAGTAATCCTTGGATACATTGTATCACTAAAAAGCCTCAATTTTTAAAAAAAAGTTCTGAAAGCAATTGTAAATGTTTTGAAATCATATGATAAATTAAAATTAGTTCTGTAGGTAATAGAAGAGCTGTAAATAAACAGAGCTGCCTTGCTGGTATTACTAAGTTGGCAGAAACGTGAGGAATGTGTCTCTTAGTACTGTCCCTTTAACACATTACTAGAATAAAACTACAACTTGGGTTTTTAGTGAAAAAAGTGATTGACAAGTATCCCATGGGGGATGGAGAGCCTGTGGGGAATTCTGAGACGAAGAAAGAGGAAGTTTGGAATAGGTGTGCCTGTGTTGTAGTGATAAAGATGTTGATTTTGTATCTCTCTGGAAAACAACTGGCAATTTGGATGTAGAGCTCAAGAGAATTTGTAGACATAAGAAATATGTCTTTGACATTGAGAAATAAGAGTAGATATTAATCTATAAACTCAGGTATACCACAAATGTAATTTTCACTATTTTGATTCATTCCCAACTCATGACAACCTGGTGTGGTAGAGTACAACCCATAGGGTGTTCCCGACTGTGTTCTGTGCAGAATAGTCTTCCTCTTGTGGGGTCTTTAGGGTCACAGTTGTGCTCAAACTGATTGTGCCACCACAAGTCCTCCTGGATCCCTGTGTGAGTCTGGGTACTTTAGCGAAACAAATCCACAGAAACTCATGTAGAAGAGAGAGTTTTATGTAAAGGGTTAGTGCACATCAAGAAAACATCCCAACACAGTGTTGCCCAAGCCCACAAGTCCAACATTAGCCCATATGTCCGCCAACAATCCACAAAGTCCTCCTCCATCTCACAACACACACAATGACGCCGACTGCAGGAAGAAAGCTGAATTAGTGCACGTGTAAGCATCTCAGCTCTGGGAGGGGTCTCCACACGGCTGGTCAAGCACCCAGGGCTCCATCGGGGTAGGTCCATGTGGCTTCTCCTTGGGAATGTCTTGCAGGAAGTGACCCTTGCCAGCTGAAGCAGGGACCTGCATCCTGGTCCGACCATCAGAAAGCAAGAGACTGTAGAACTAGAAAGGCAAGGCTCACCAAGCCATTTATCTCTCCACCCTTCAATTAACCCCACGTGTTTATCGGCATGGTTGGCACAGTAAACTTTAACTCAATCCCTAAACTTGTACTGGGGAGGAATTACATGGTGCCAGGATGTTGAAGTAGGTGTCAGATTGTTGATATTTTGTAATCACACTAACATTTGCCTAGGTATCCATCTCCCATCCTGCCTTTCATCATTAGATCACCTAAAATGCAGCTCTTGCATCCTGTGGCCTTTTAGGGACCTTACCCAGGACACGGCGTAGTTTTGCTGCTCCTTAGAAGCTCCTTTTTTAAAGAACTGCCAAAAATACCAACATTGTCTTCACTTCCCACCTGAGGAGCGTTTTCCTTATTACACACTTGGAACGAAGGTGGGCTTGAGTCTTGGTCTTTTGGGTTTATTCATATAGTCAGAATCCATGAGCCTTCACTTCCTTAAAAGCCAGGCTTTTGAAATAGAAAACCTGGCCATTATTTATCTTCTCCCTCCCCAACCCACTCCACCCACTCCTCTGCATCCCTATTACATCTCTTCCCTAAGGGAATTAGTACAAAATGGCCTAACTATTTGTTTGGAGTAAAAGGAAATGGGAAAGTAGGGTAAAATGTGGTTAATAGAGACAAAAATGCCATGTCTCTTTAAAGACAGAGGTAAAGGCGCTATTTCAAGTCATGCTAAGTGGTAACAAAATTCAAAAACAAAACCTGAAGGTGAGGTGGAGAAAAAGGGAATAAATATTAAAATATGAGATAATAAAATTTAATGTAAAGGACCAGGGTTTTAACTTTTTATTATGATGTACATAAAGGTGTACAGTATAGTTCATGACTGGTACATTCAACAATGTATACGCATTTTGTTTCAACTCATCCCTTTCAACCCCCTAATGGACCCTCACTTCTCTCCAGGGTTTCTGGTCTCCCTTCCACCTCCTTTCCTAACTCCATTGTGCTGGGGTAAAGGCTGCCTTTTGATCTTAAATAGTCAGTTTTTCTAACCTGGGGGTGAGTTCAGTTCCAGACCTTAAGGTTGATTTAAAGGCTGTAATCTTGGGCATCCCATTAGTTTCTATCTGACCAATAAGCCTAGTCTCTTTTATGATTTTGAATTATGTTGCACATTTTTTTCCTACTCTCTTCAGGACCTTCTGATGTGATCCTTTTCAGAGAAGGTGTTGGTAGGCAGGCACCATCTAACTCTGATCCCAGGGCTGTGGAGCCCGATGCATGTGTAATCCATTAGTCCATTGGGCCAATTGTTTTCATGTAGCTTTAGATTTTCTTCACTCATTTTTCTTATGCAAGGGGAGAGGCCTATAGTTGCACATTAGAGCTTAAATGCTCACAAGCTCTACTCACCCAGTAGAACACTATCTTTGTGAACTGTGTTATGCCCATTGACCTTGGTATTCCCAAGACTATAGTTCTGATCCCCCGGTGACTCATTCCCTCAGTCTGTTGGTTATTTCCAACAAGTTTTCATAACTTTGCCCCATATGCTCCACTGCATTCAACGATAATAGGTATTCACAGCAAAGGCAAATGCACACATAAAAACATCCTCGGTCAAATATATATACATATACATATATACATATATATCCCCCAAAATGGAGTTTTTTCAAAGCTATGTATTAATATTTTTCTTACAAAACAACCTTATCATCTTTAAAGTACTCTCTATTACACTTAATACATTTGTCCAATCTGCGATTCCATTCTTGGAAACAATTACTATTTTTTGAGCCTATGTTGCAGTCACTGTCTCAATACATCTCAAGGGTCTTCTTTTTCTCTGACCCTCTATTTTGTCGAGCATGAAGACCTTTTCCATTGATTGATCTCTCCTGATAACATATCCAAATCACCATCCTTACTTCTAATGAACATTCTGGCTGTACTTCTTCCAAAATAGATTTTGTTTGTTCTTCCGGCAGTCCATGGTACTTTCAATATTCTTTGCCAATACAATAATTCAAATGTGTCTGTTCTTCTGCAATCTTCTTTATTTATTCATTGTCCAACTTTCCCATGCGTATGAGGTGATTAAAAATACCATGACTCTCCCG
>NW_022111321.1:11428758-11447287 GCF_000313985.2 Echinops telfairi
AAAAAAAGAATACCATGGCTCAGGTTAAGTGTACCCTATTCCTCAAAGCGACATCCTTGCTCTTCAATATGTGTGCAGCAGACCTCTTCAAGGGGTGGGGGGAAGAAGCTTTTGTATGCACATAAAAAATCTTCTAAATCATCTACTATATAATAGCTAACTATATGTTCATTTAATACTCTCTTTCCCTTTACACAAAAGGCAATTCCATACCATCTAGTCTAATATCGTCTGGATTAATGTTCAATATAATCCTATAAGCATTTGTATTAGTTAAAATTATTCTGTAAGCTCTTTGATATAGATAAATACTACCTTGATAACTTGTATATTCCTAATCCTAGTGCAGTGCTTTTGCACAGCAAGTGTTTATGGAATGAATAGCCATGTACATATTCACAATATCCATAGATGTTTTTAATCATGTAAAGACATAAAATCTAGGAGTAAAAGTCCTTCTGCTAGCAGCCTTGCTATCTCTACACAGGTCTAAATTTGACCCAGGGATCTGTATCAATCAATTAGTCACTCAGGAATTCTCTTTTGAGTACCAGTTCTATGCAAGACAGTGTACGATTTATTTGGGGGAAATAGGCACTCCCTAGATCTGCTCCCATAAACCCTGTGGGGCAGTTTTACTGTGTCACATGGGGTCACTATGGGCCGGAATCAATGCAATAGTACCCAACAACAACATCTAACAACAACATCATATAACATAGTTGGGATGAAGGGTAATCCTTTGGAGGGTGGCTACAAACAGTGATTATTAGATAAATTCAGTAACAGAAGAATCACTGTGAGCTCAGCTTTGGAAGGGTTTGGTCTGGCTGCTATGGAAGGTCTGGTAAGAGTTTCGGCAGCTGAAGAGGAAAGCATTTCAAGGTCATGAATGAAGGAGTGTGATATGCAGTGTGCTTGGAGCCTGGCCCTAGGACAGAATCCAGAGATGGAAAACTGGTACTGAGTGAGTTCCAGTAATTTTTCTGCTATAAAGATGAAGATAGACTTGGCCTTTGAGGAAAAATTACTCCCTTATTTTGGAGAAAGCTTTTATGACCCTTTTGTGGTTATGCAAATTCTCTGTGTAGAGGGACATAATACCATAGTGATAAAGATTTGGGGTTGGGGAATCACATTGTCTGGATTCTGCTATGACTTACTGTGTGACCTTGAGCAAGTTTTTTAAAATTTATATGCCTTAGTTGCCTTATCTGTAAAATAGGAAATTGGTAGGATCCCCTTCTTAGGTTGCTGTGAAGATTATAGAAATTAATAAATATATTGAACTTAGAATGGGGTTGAGCATTCACTAAATGCACATCGATTTTGGCTGATTTCATTCTCTTAAGGTAATAAGAAACAAGGAGCTAAACTAAAATAATGTAAAAAGCTGTCTTGTGGTATAGTTGCTTTTTTATAGATTATTATTACTAATTTGATTAGACAGTGAGTTAGTTAATTGTGCCAGCCTGGCCAATAATCACATGTGGGTCTGGTTGAAAGGTGGAGGGATAAATGGGTGGTGAAGCCTCGCCTTTCTAGTTCTCGGGTCTCTTGTTTTGTGATGGTTGCATCGGGTGCAGCTGCCTTAGCAGTTCCCTGCTTCAGCTTGCAAGATGGATTTCCTACAAGACATCCCCAAGGAGAAGCCGCATGGATCTATCCCGATGCAGCCCTGGGTGCTGGAGCAGCCATGTGGAGACCCCTGCCAGTGCTGAGATGCTTGTTCGTTCACTGACTCAGCTTTCCTCCTGCAGTCGGCATTATTGCCTCTGTTTTGTGAGGTGAAGGACTGTGGACTGGTGTTGGGTATGGATTAATGTTGGACTTGTGGGCTTGGTCAGCATTGGGTTGGGATGTTTTCGTGATGCACATTTTCTTTGCATAAAACTCTCTCTTATACGTGAGTTGCTGTGGATTTGTTTCTCCAAAGTACCTAGACTAATACAGACAGAATACAAGAAGTGGGTTTTTCCTTTCTCCCTGCACCCCAGAGAATGTAGAGGACCTGAATTTGTACTCCAGGGATTTCATTGGCAGTGTTTTGCACACTTGAGATTATTTGCTTAGTTATTTGCAATAATTTTATGTCTGTTATGAAAACAGAGACTAACCTATTTTGTTCATGCTTATCACCAGTGCTTAGCACAGTGCCTGGCACTTGAAAGACTCCATAACTAACTTCTCTGACAGAGGCCATTTGATAAGAGAAAAGCTGGCCCTTGAAGTGTCACTCCAGTTGTGGAGAGTGAGGAAGGTAGGCTGCATGCAAAGATCTGAGAGCATCTGTATGGGAACCCTTCGCTGCAGAGGCAAAGCAGGGGATTCCAGCAGCCGTCCTATTTAGATGTTCATTCTTGGTTTTCTGTGTAGTAGTCCCTCCAGTTATCCACAAGCCTTTGGTAAAACTTTGAAAACTATAACACAAGAGGTTACCCAAAGAAAACCAGATTTTTTTTCCAACCTATGTATTTAAATTTTTTTTACAAAACAACCTTATCACCTTCGAAGTATTCTCTATTACACTTAATACATTTGTCAAATCTGCAATTCCTCTTGGAAGCATTTTTCAAACTCTTCTGTTTGGATGGCTGACAGTACCTCCCTCGTTTTTTCCTTCACCTCTTCTAGTCAAGTCTCTGTCCTTTCATGTCCCTCTGCATTCACAGAAACAAAAAGAAGTCAGATGGAGTAAAGTTAGGTGAGTAAAGTGTTTGGGACAAGAAAGGTATGCTGGTTTTTTTGCCAAAAACTAGCACACTAAGATGGTTGCATGAGCAGGTGCATTGTTAGGGTGGCAAAACCAGTCCCTTGTCGGCCATTAATCGGGCCTTATTTTGGTCATACACTGTTATACAGTCTTCAGAACCTCTAAATAGAAAGCTTGATGAACAGTCTGACCTGGTGGAATGAACTCCAAATGCACTACGTGTCAGCATTTTCCTCCATTCAGGCAATTGAAGGATGTCCATTGAGGGATGTCCAGAAAGAGGTTTGTCATCTATCGACATTTCACCTTTTCTGAAACAAGAAAATTGCTTGAGTTTTTTCCATAGTGTGTCCTTATAAGCTGTGTTCAACATTACAACAGTTTCTGCAGCATTTTTCCTGAGCAGAAACAAAATTTCACAGCCTCATACGTTTCTCTTTAATCAGCCATCACAAAAATCGAGGTTCAAGTGAAACTGCTTTTACGAAAAAAATTCCCTGTGACCAGAGAGAACCTTCCCAGGTGATGCCACTGGGTTCACTAACTCAGAGCAAGTTGCTCAATGATCACCGGGGGCGGGGCGGGGCATGTAAACTGTGAACACTGCCCTGCCCAGCATAATTCTGGTTTGTTTGTTTGATACCCCCTTATCGTTTGGATTTAGTTGTATTGTGTGGGGAATAAATATGAGTTCTGGGAATATGCCTGATGGAAAATTGCCCTTGGAAAGCAGTAACAGCTTGTAGAAGCCAGCTTTGAAAGTTCCATCTGGAATCAGATGGGGGTGGAGGGTTGTCTGCTGTGAGACAGCTGACCACAGTGACAAGATAACATTTTCTGGGAATTGAAAGCATTCTTCAGAAATTCTGAACGTTACTTAAGGAGGGTGGCTCAAAATATTGTAATTTTGGTATTAAAAAGAGGGACAATGCTGAAAGTTGAAGAATGTAGGAACATTTTGGACCCAGAAGCAAAGATATGCATGACTATACCTGACTAATGAGAACTGAAGGTTCCTCACTAGGAGTTCTGAGTGGAAGACAGATAAGTGATATCTGATCACTGAGAGCTGTGGAAACAAAGATAAGAAATTTAAATATCTGTAGGCAATATATAGGAGTAGTTAAGATGCAAACTAAGTACCACCTGTGAAAGTGACCACTAGTCTTCCAGTGATGAATTGAGGTAAGAAAGTTCAAAGATCATATAGACAATTATTACAGTTGCTCAAGACACAATTATCTTTTCTGAGTCAGTAGTGGACCCATAATGATCCTAGTCATCATTAAATATGTGATAATGGTATGCTTATTAGAAAAAAAATTCAAATGTTGCTGCCCTAAAGGGTCAGCAGGTGGGGTAGATTAGGAAGTGTTGAGTGTTCGAGGTATTGCGGGGTGGGAAGGGAGACTGTGGTAAGAGTTGTGAACAGAGAGGAAATCCCTCATCCTGAGGTTTCCCTTGACATTTAGATCCACAGTCATTCCTGCTGCAGCCCATTCTCACCTAGCTTTAGACAGCTACCTCTGAAGGCTCTGAAGACTGACTTCTAAGGAGAATTATCTATCCTGAAGAATTCTCAGTCATCTAATCAATCATCAAGTTTTCATTAAGACTGATACCCATTTTTTCCTCACAAATATCGATTGCTTACTGAGGATGCGCTGAGCATTTTCTAGGTACTGCAGATGCAGCAACCAGCAAAAGCAGACAGCACCTCGACAGTTTTTCTATAGGTTTATTAGTACATAGGAGATGATTATTTGGTATGGATGCTATTGTATACTGCATGATCATTTCTAGATTATTATTTCTAGATTTGGGGACCCATAAGAATATCAGGTAAAATGGGAGAGAGAAAGAACTACTTGGTTATTTTCAAGAACCCTGAAATTTTGTTGGAGACATAGACACTCATAAATGTTAATGTTATGAATATGAGGGGGCTTTGAAAAGTTTGTGGGGAAAATTCCATTGTCTTTTGATTCCACTTTTCCATGAACTTTTTGAAGTCCCCTTGCAATGCAAGGCAGCATATAACTAAAACAGATCATAAGTGCTAAAGAGTTTCAGAGGAAGAGAACGGCTATCTGGAATGATGGGGACCGTGTTCACGGAGGAGCTGTGAGCCCAGGGAGATGCCGTTTCGGAAGGGGCAGAGAATGAGGACGAGAACACTGATGAAAAGCAGATGGTGTGTTCCCGGAGAAGCCGACAGCTCAATTGGTCAGGAAGTTCTGAATCTTTCTCCTTTATGTTAACCATGTGATAAAAGCACTGTTTAGCAAGTAGTAACTTAATTATTTCTATTTTTACTCTGGCAGCATTGTTTGGCTTTAAGCAATTAACAGGAACAGGAACAAATTAATACCCCTCATCAGTCAAAGGTTGTTCTTAGAATTGGGGGGTGGGGGGATTGGCAATATTACTGTCATTATTATTGTTTGTTCATTTCCAGTCACGTTAATGCTTTACATGCCTTATTTAGTTCTCTCAATAACCCTTTAGAGACACATTAAATCAATAGACTCCTGGGTTATAAGTGAAAGATAACTTGCCTCAAATTATCTTAAGCAAAATGTGAATTTATTGGTTCATGTAACTTAAAAGTCCAATAGTAGGTTTGACCTGATTTTGCACTAGATTTTTTTATAAGACCTGGCTTCTCTACCCATTTTCTCTGTTGATTCCATTCTCAGATTACATGATGCAAAAATCCCAGTGTCGATAGCATATATGTGTATATATATACACATAGCATAACATTCAAAGTCAAGGAGAGTGGAAAATATAGCACCCATGTTTGCCGTGGAATCTCCACAAAAGCTTCTTCACCTTGTTACTCAGGTGGAGTGAACGCCTACTCCTCCACCAATCCTTCTAACCGTAAAAAGGCTAGATTCTGATTGGCCTGGACTATTGCTTACCACTTCATGGCCAGAGGCTAAATCACCTTTAACACAACCAACAGAAGAAAGAGTCCGGGGAAAGCAAGAACCCTAAATTAAAATGGAGAGCAGGTTTCCAAAGTAAGATGAACATCATTGTCTGCCATTAAGAAAATAACAGGAGGAAACTAGTCATCGTCCCAGGCAAAATGGTGTGCTTACAGTTATGAAAGCAGAAAATATTCTAGCTGTCTAAAAAAAATCCAGATGTCAAGAAAACTAGTTACAAGAACTATTAGCTATCTGATCTACTTATTAGCAGAGCAAACAAAACAAAAGCCTTGCACATCAGGAGGCTTCCAAACCGTAAGGCAAAACTATTACCATTGAGTTGATTCCAACCCAGAATAAAATCACCTCACAGGTTCCCAAGGCTGTAATATTTACAGAAGCAAGCTGCACATACTTCTCCCTGGAGGGGCTGGTGGATTTGAACTGTCATTCTTTTGGTTAGCAGCCGAGCACGTCGGCACCACCTAGGTTCCTGCTTATGAGGAAACTATGATAAAACTTCATTTCATGTACTTTGGGCATTTAAGAAGAGGCCAATACCGGAAAAAGGACATCCTGCTTGGTAAAGTAAGCCGTGGAAGTGTCTCAACCAGATGGGATCAACAGTGGCCAACCATAGCGACAATTGGAAAATCTTACCATATTTAGTTCAAATTTTAAAAATTGCTACTGAGTAAAATAATTTTTTAAAAAAAGAATGAGGGTAACAAATGTGCTTTATACAATTGATGTATGTATGGATTGTGATGTGTTGTATGAGCCCCCAATAAAATAACTTAAAAATAAATAAATAAATAATGAAAAAAAAATTCTTACTGAGATCATTTAGATTCATATACAATTATAAGAAGTAGTACAGAGATCCATTGTGTATTCTGCTCCCTTCACCCCAGTAAGGACGTTTTGCAAAACTGGTGGAATATAACCCTGATAGATAAAAGTTTACCACCTGTGTGTGTAAGTTCCTGTTGCCACTTAAAGCAACTCTATAGGACAGAATAGAACTGCTCCGGTGGGTTTCCAACCAGGAACCCTGGTGGTGTAGTGATGGTTATGAGGTGGGCTACTAACCCCAAGGCAAGCTTTTCAAAACTACCGTCAGACTACTCCTTTAAAGGGTTCCAGTCTCGTAAACTCAGAGGTGGTTCTACCCCTGCCCCCTAGGAGATCAGCTGTGAGCCATCATCATCGACTCAATGGCAGAGAGAGGGTGGATTTCCAAGACTGGAACTCTTTATGGGAGTAGAAAGCCTCCTCTTTCTCTTAACCAGCTACTAGTGGTTCCAAACTACTGACCTCGAGTTTAGCAGCCCAACTTGGAACCCACTATGCCACAGGTCTCCTGTCCACTACTGCAGTTAAACTAATGAACAATTCCAATGCCATAAGGACTCCTCTTTCATGCCATACCTACTTCCTTCCTGTTCAACCAGATTCTCTTAAGAAATAAAGTGTTAGAAACACAACTAAAACCTATACTCCTAAATTATTCCCTCTTTCCTTTTCTAGAAATAACCAATATCCTAAAGTTGTTCTATATGCTTGCTTTGCACATATTTTTACTACATATGTATGCTTCCATTCACAATATATTTTCTGAGGGTTAAACATTTACATAAATGGAAACATTATGCATAAATTTTGTAAACTTAGTTTTTTTGTCAAACAGTTTCTTGGAGTTCCCCCCCCCCCCAATCTTTCTCAAATAGCTCCTTTCTATCCACCTGTGTTAGGGTTCTCTAGAGAAACAAAACCAGAGCACTAATAATTTTATATATATTTATACTGATAGATATAAAACATAAGAAATAAGCAATGAATTAAATTACAAAGCAGTACAAATGGCTCAGTGCAACTCACTCCCGTGAAACAGTTATGAGACACTGGAAGCTCTGTAGAACAATTCAGGCTATCCTGAAAACAGCAAGGCAGGTCACCAGCAGTCAGCCAGATGACAGGGTCCGACAGTCCCCAGCTCAAGAGATGTAAATTCCAATAGTGTGGTGAAGCAGGTCTTGAAGGAACCTCAAATTACAGCAACACAGTCCATGGGGTAGGTGTCCCACAGATAGTGTAGCTTGCACTTTACAGAAACACTACCTGTGTTTCTGTAAAGATTTATATTTGGGATAGACTATATTCAGCCTTGCTAGATATTGACAATTAACCCTTCAAAGTTGTGACAATTTTATGTTCCCACCATTGGTATAAGTATTTTCAGGTTCTGACAGGAATTACTGAGAGATGAATGATGGGTTAACATGATAGTGGGGCAGGAGTAAAGAACAAGAAAGTAAAAATCATATATATAGGTATAAATGTAGATATAAATGTAAATATGTAAAGTTAGGTATATTTGTCAATATATACACAGTAAGGAAGCAGATGGACTTTGGGCCTCTACTTAAATCTTACCTCAGTACAAGAATGGTTTGTTCTAATAATGTGGCAATGTATGATACTCACCTTCCTGACATTATCACTGAAGACAAAATGGGTGCATAAACAAATGTGATGAAGAAAGCTGATGGTGCCCGGCTATTAAAAAGCATCTGGTATCTTAAAGGCTTGTAGTCAAACAAGCGGCCATCTAGCAGGAAAGCAACAAAGCCCACATGGAAGAAGCGCACCAGCCTGTGTGATCATGAGGTGTTCACAGAAATAGGTATCAGAAGTTCAAAAACAAGTGATCAAATGGAAGTGAAGAAACATAGACAAAGTGGAGACGCAAAAGCCACCTGTAAGATATTTGGACGGTCTCTCATAGAAAGGCCACACAGAAGGGATGATTTATCCAGTGTGCAGTACAACACCGATGAAACACATAACTATCCTCCAGTTATTTAATATTTCCTCCCCTTATTATGGTCCTAGTTTTACCTCATTAATCTTGTGAGACTGGCTTATGTTCATTTGGTTGGTTGGTTGGTTTTAGTTTTTTTAGATCATTTTATTGGGGGCTGTTAGAACTCTTATCACAATCCATACATACATCTATTGTGTCAAGCACATTTGTACACGTGTGCACATGTTGCCATCATTTCAAAACATTTGTTTTGTTTTTCTTTTGCCATATGTCTATAAGATGAGCAGGATGCACTATCCGAAGGAAAAAACAACGGGACCTGTTGTTATGGAGGACATGGGAGAGGAGGGGGCGGGGAGTGGGAGTGGTGAGCAAACAAATCAGATATCTAAAATTGATGGCAAGGAGGGCATATAATGCCTGGTGGGGCTTAATCAAGGCAATGATTTAGAGGAGAATTACTGAGAGTCAAATGGAGGGTGATATAGCTACAGGCATGTATATATGTAAATAAACTGATTTATAATCAAAGGGATAGAGACCAATGTACATATATTTATTTATATGTTAAGATGTCAGATGGACTTTGGACCTCTACTCAAGGCCTCCCTTTACACAAGAACTCTTTGTTTTAATAACCTGGCACTCTTTGATACTCTCCTTCCCAACACAATTGCTGAAGACAAAATGGGTGCATAAGCAAATGTGAAGAGAGCAGATGGTGTCCAACTATCAAAAGATAAAGCATTTGGGGTCTGAAAGGCTTGAAGTTAAACAAGCAGCCATCCAGCAGGGAAGCAAATAAGCCTACGTGGTAGAAGCACACCAGCCTGTGTGATCATGAGGTGTCGATTGGATCAAGTATCAAAAGATCCAAACCAACAACTATATAGATGTGAACAAGGGCTTTGGAGTGGAGACCTAAAACCCAGCTGTAGACAATTGGATATCCCCCCACAGAAGCATTATAAGGAAGGGACGATTCAACAAACGTGCAGTATAACACCAACGAAACACACATCATTCCTCTAGTTCCTGATTGCTTCCTCCTCCACCTACCATGATTCCTACCACCCCCACCACCCCTACCATGGGTCAGTTTTATCTTACAAATCTGGCTAGACCGGAGAACATATATTGTTACAGATAAGAGCTCTGGACACATGGAATTCAGGACAGATAACCCCCTCAGGAACAGTAGTGGGAGTAGCAATATCCTGAGGGCAGGGGGGTGGTCAGGGAGGGGAAGGGGGAGAAAGGAAATCCATCACAAGGTTGGCTATATAGTCCCCCCACCCCTCAAAGGGGATAAATAACAGAAATGTGGGTGAAGGGAGACAATGGACAGTGTAAGATATGAACTAACAGTAACTATATAATTGATCAAGGATTCACGAGGGGGGAGGGGGGGGAAGAGGAGCTTATACCAAGGGCTGAAGTAGAAAATGTTTTGGAAATGATGATGGCAACTTATGTACAAATATGCTTGATACAATTGATGTATGGAATGTTATAAGCTGTAGGAGCCCCCAATAAAATGATTTTTTTTAAAAGCTTTATACCAAGAAGTTATCTAATATTAAGAAGGCATCTCAGCCCAGTCCGTGGATCTGATGCTAGCCAAAGCCCTTTTCAGACTCAGGTAGCTGCAGGCCAATGACACAGAAAGGGGAAACAGGATGCAGGAAGATCACAGGCCAGTGAGTGCAGGGTTGTGTGGATCCAGGGTCAGTAGAAACCACTATAAGGATTTAAACAAGGAGCACTGTATATTTTCAAAGATTGTTGTGACTATTATATGGTAACTGGATTTGAGGGGATGTATGGAAATAGGTAAACACTACTATGGTCTAGGGAAAACCAAGCTGGGTCCTCTGGTCCAGGACCTGAAAATTATGTCCCTGGAGGTGATCTATCTGTTTGCCCTGTCCATCAAGGAGGACATTGACACCTTCCTGGGGATGGCCCTCAAGGACTAGGCCCTAACGATGATGGCCCTCAAGGATGAGGCAGACCCGAGTAGGCCCAAGCGCAGTTCAAGGCTTTTGTTGCCATCGGGAACTGCAACAGCCAGGTTGGCCTGGGTGTCAAGTGCTCCAAGGAAGTCGCCACCGCCATCCGCGAGGCCATCATCCGGGCCAAGCTGTCCATTGTCGCCCTGCGGTGAGGCTAATGGGGGAACAAGATCAGCAAGCCTCACACACTTCCCTGCATGGGGACGGGCTGCTGTGGGTCTGTGTGGGTCTGTCTGTCTCATCGCTGCCTCCAGGGGCACTGGTAGTCTCAGCCCCTGTGCCCAAGAAGCTGCTGCTGATGGCATGGCGGGGATCAACGATTGCTGCACCTCAGCCAGGGGCTGCACAGCCACCCTGGGCAAGTTCACCAAGCCCATCTACAGCCACCTGACCCCCGACCTCTGCAAAGGGACAGTGTTCACCAAGTCTCCCTACCAGGAATTTACTGACCATCTTGTGAAGACTCTCCGTGCAGAGGAACCAGGCTCCAGCCATGGCTTCCACGTAGAAAATTTTATATAAAAAATAATAAAGTGAATTGAGCCTATCAAAACAATGAAGCGAGTGGCAAGAGATGGTTGGAGAGCGAGAAGCAAGGTCAGAATAGTTATGTTCCTTATATGCCAGACCAAGACGTCTGAGCGGTTTGTGTTTGCCCCAAATAGTACCACGCCAGGAACAGACCTGCAGGTTGCTTAGATCACACTGACAGCAAGATCAGAAGTCTGAGAGCCAGATAAACCTAGAAGCAGGGGCATGGTTTGGGCAGCACTGCACGGAATGATGGGAAGTGAAGTAAAAGTGAACTTGGGCACAGCGTCGGACAGCTGTGTTTTCAGAGATATGGAAGAAAAGGTAAGTGTTTGGAGGTGATAGAAGGACCTCAGTGGTTAAGAAGACACTCAGTGCTCTGGTTTGCACAAGTGGGTGGATCATGAGGTCACTGACTCTGAATCAGGAGGAGGACGTGTCTTGGAGGGGTGCACATGTGAAGGAGGCAGGGGTGAAGGGTTCAATTGTAGGTGCATTGAGTTGAAGGATAACAAACGAAAGTTGAAGAAGTGAAGAACAGGTATATGGACGACGGCTTTTGAAAAGGTTGTTGGGGAAGGTCCCCTGCGGCTAGACCAGAGTAAACGGAAAAACATCCCTACGAAATCCTCAAACTCAAACACCCTGCCAGCAAGTCAGTGCTGTCTCGTAGCGACAAAGTCCTAGAAATCTTTACTAAACAAAAAATAGTAACATGTGAAGCTATTGTTTCTTGACATACCTTCCATCTAGGTCTATCCACTTCCGAAGGTGATGTTTCCATCTCTCTAACCCTCCCCAAAGAATTCTGCCTTAATTCACACCACAGCAAAGTGGTAGCTTTGGCATCCTGAAACACCCCTCCACCCCCACCCCCCAAAGCAAAACAAAACAGAGACATCAAACTCACTGCCATCGAGTCAATTCTGACTCATAACAACCCTATAGGACAGTGTAGACTGTTCTTTTTAATGTTCTTTGAGTTTGGGGAACAGAATGAAGTCTGAAAGGGCAAGACCAGGGCTGTAGGGTAGATGGGTGAGGTTTCGCAATGACATTTTCATACCACAGCCCTTGGTACTCTCAAAGAATGAGTGATGGGGAAAAAAACCCCAAACAAACGGACAACTCTGAGAACTTTCCTGACCTTTTTCTCACCAAGGAAGTTTTCAGTTTTCCTAAAAACTTCTTCTTAATGAGCCCCCGTGAGCATCCAATGTCCCCTGAGAAAATCTATGACGAGTACCCCTTTGGAATCCCAAAACAGTCACCATAACCTTCTGCGCTAACCTCCCTGGATTAACATACCTGGCCTAGCGGATGTCCTTAAAAGTCACTATTTTCATTGGACCTTCTTTTTTGGATCACATTGTAAATCCAAGACTCATCCCCAGTTAGAATTTGCTCCATAAAATTGCCTTCATTAGCTTCCATCTTGCTTGAAAGACTGGTGGAAAGTTCAGCTCTTTGAGCTAGCCGATTTCACACAACACTCCCGGCATGCGCTGAGCTGAAAGCTTACTGAGACCGAAATGGTCACTTAGAATTAGAATGCTGAACCATGTGAGAGCCCATCTTCAGCAGCTATCAAATCCATAGTAATTCTATAGAATTCCTTGCCCAGTTTTGGACTTCAATCATAGTTTCTTCATTTCGCAAGGTTGACAACTGCTGTTTTAGGTGAGGCAACATTCCCATCAACTTGTTGCTGATTTAAGAAGATGACCGTTTGAGTTTTGTTCAACATTTTGCATTGGTTCTAACCTCAGAATTACACCAAATGGTACAAAAAGCACTTAAAAAAAAAAAGAAACCCTAACAAGACTAAGACAAGTGGAACTCTAGTATCTACAACCCATTATTTTTAAACAAATGTTTTATGGAATTGGGGAGGGGTCTAAGACGGGAAAACTTTTGGGGCCTGATGGCTTCTGTTTCTCTGACCTTTGGCAATGATGTCATTTTCTTAGAAGGGAGAATGGTCAGACCTTGTCTCGTGTACTTTGGACATGTAATCAGGAAGACATCATGATGGCTAGAGAATCAGCAAAAAAGAAGATCCTTAATGAGATGAATTAACGCAGCGATTACAGCAATGGGCTGAAATACGGCAAACTTGTGAGGATGGTGTGGACCCCGCAGCATTTCATCCTGTTGTAGATAGGATGAACATAGATGTTGTACATCTATGCGTGTGAATTGACTTGATGGGGCCTAACACCACAGCCACCAAGGGGGGGGTGTGTGTGAGAAAACATGATGCAGACGGTGGTGAGCTTCAGAATCGCCGTATGATCCTACTGGGAAGAGGCTGCCTGGAGACTCCTAGAAACATCGTTCACCCACTGCCATCAATCAGATTCTGACTCAGAGGGACCTTCCACAGGGTTTCTGTAAATCTTCATGTGAACAGATAACCTCATCTTGCTCTGATGACTGATCTGCTTAGCAGCCCAGTGCTCACAGAACAGTGCCATCAGGGCTCCTTAGAAACATGGTTAGAGACTATGATGTGGAGAGGCACCAGTCCACTGACTGTGAGATCCCCTTCAATGGCACCCCGGAAGCTGGGGGTTAGCCAGGGTTCCCACAAGGCACTTTCTTTTTCTTTTTAAACTCACAGTATATTCAAGCACATGGAGTCCTGGTGGTGGCATGGTTAAGCATGGTCGGCAGTTCAGAACCACCAGCAGCTCCTCGGGAGAAAGATTGAGCTTTCTACTCCTGTAGCAGTTAGTCTGGGAAACCCCGAGGGTTGCTATGAATCAGCATTGACTCCATGGCAGTGAGGGTTTTCTTTTGGTTTGGTTTGGTTTTTAATATTCAAACATCCTGGAATGCCAAGAGAGGGTTACAAAATCAGGCTGTTTTGTTTTTCCCCTCAAATGTTTATCCTTAAAAAATGGATTCTTTTACCACACCATAGTTATAATGTAATACGCTTGTGCTGTTATTGCTAGGTGACGATGACTCCCTTTGGACTCATAATGACCCAATGAACAGCAGAAACTAACAGAACTAAACACTGCCCAGTCCTGACCCAGCCTCACCATCTTTGCTGTTTGAACTGGTGTTGCAACCACTCTAGCAGTCTGTCTCACTGCCGGGCTTCCTGTTTCATGTTGACTATCTACTTTGCCAAGCTTGATACTCTTCTGCAGGGACAAGACCCTCCTTACAACAGCTCCAAAGTGCATGAGACCCAGGCAAGCCACCGTCCCTTCTAAGGGCATACTTCTTCCAGGACAATTTTGTTCATTCTTCTGGTAGTCCAAGCCTGGAAAAATGGGGTTGGTGCAGCATCTGGACTCCTCTGACTACATAAGGGGAAAGGAGGATCAAACTCAACATGAGCCCAAGGCCAGTGTCTATGAAGCAGAGGTCAAACATGCCCCCATCCTCCAACCTTCTTTACCAACAATCCTTTCACAGCATGATCTACTTCTTTCATAATTCACTGCAATGGTCACATAGAACTCACAAATCATACTCATCATCATGGGAGTTATTAAAGACATGCATCTTTTACAATGAAGGATTAGAAATGTTCCGGATACATTTCTTCAGTTGAGACCATGTCTTCTGTCATGGCTTAAGCAGGCTACTCTCTGGCCATTGGCCCCCTGGGCTGGCCTCTGTCCTGATCAGACAATAGCACAAAACTCTTTTAGCACTACTGACAAATAACCAAAGGGCACTCCATTTCTTAAGCCTCAGTCTAAAAGTGGATGATACCTTCAGGACCAGTGGTGTGAGTGGTGATACTGGGAGCATAGAGTGAGGGTGGGTTGGAAAGATGGAACTGATTACAAGGAACTATATGTGACCTCCTCCCTGGGGGACAGACAACAGAAAAGTGGGTGAAGGGAGACGTCGGACAGGGCAAGATATGACAAAATAATAATTTATAAATTATCAAGGGCTCATGAGGGAGAGGGGAGCGGGGGGGGAGGGGAAAAATGAGGATCTAATGCTGGGGGCTTAAGAGGAGAGGAAATGTTTTGAGAATGATGAGGGCAATGAATGTACAAATGCGCTTTACACAATTGATGTATGTATGGGTTGTGATGAGTTGTATGAGCCCCTAATAAAATGATTTTAAAAAAAAGAAATGAATTGTGAGAAGCAAATGACTTATATTAAGAGATGTTTCATTTGTCACAGTTTCAGAACAGTTCTGGATGGTGGCGGTGTAGATCTAGGAGTGGTATCGTGTGTGGCTAAAGCGGAGCCCTGGTGGTGTAGTGGTTAAGCACTGGGCAGTTAACCATAAGGTCAGCACTTTGAAACCACCTGCTGCTCCTCAGGAGGAAGGCAGGGCTTTCTACTCCCATAAAGAGTTACAGTCCCAGAAACTCAGAGGGCATTCCTGCCCTGTCCTAGATGGCCACTGTGGGTCGGCATCGACTCAGTGGCAGGGTTCGGTTTTGGTTGTATCAAGAAAGTGACTTCCCATTTCAAGGTGTCTTAAACTGATCAGTGTTCCAAAAGGGGCATGGGAATGGGAAAGGCTCAGGATTAAATACTTATCGATTTCTAACTTGTGATTGGAACTCAAGGATGAGGAATAGTAAATTAGGGAACTTAGATGACACAGAGGCACTTTCGGAACCTAAAATCCTTCCAAACACCCTTGCACTCAATAGAAGGTGAAACCCTATTGAACAAAGCTACCTTTGTGGTAGGTACCCCAAGCCCTTTAATTATGGTGTGCATAGTAATAAATGATCGTTAAGGGACAGCTTCCACTGCAACCCTAGGTTTTTATCATGTTGGTTCTTTAAGAGTGTTCAATGTAATGCAGTTTCTACCTAAAGGCTTTGTGTAGATGGATGATTGGATGGGAGAGGAAGGCACTACCAACAAGGTACCCGAGGCTGTGCTTAGCAGGGTTGTTGCACAGAAGAGGGCACGTGGGCATGTGAGCAATGATAGTTCACATACTCAACATATGCCAAAAGTTGGGGCTCAGGACACTATGCTTCTTCACTCATTTAATACCCCAGGAACCTGGAGTGAAGATGGGTGTCTGCTGAAGGTAGGTCCGCAGAGTTGCAAAACGAAGTGCTTGGAGAGAATGAGAATGAAAATAATTCGGGATAATCGTAGGTCTTTGTATAAAAAGCATTTTAAAGATGAGGCAGTGTGTTAGTCTGGGTACACTAGAGAAACAAATCCACAGAAACTCATATGTATAAGAGAGAGTTTTATATAAAGGGTAAGTGTACATCAAGAAAACATCCCAACCCAGTGCTGCCCAAGCCCATATGCCTAACACCAATCCACAAAGTCCTCCTCCATCTCACAAAACACACGCAATGATGCCAACTACAGGAGGAAAGCTGAGTCAGTGAACGTGTAAGCATCTCAGCACTAGCAGGGGTCTCCACCCGGTGGCTCCAGCACCCAGGGCTGCATCGGGGTAGGTCCATGTGGCTTCACCTCGGGGGTGTCTTGCAGGAAGTGAGCCTTGCCAGCTGAAGCAGGGAACTGGATAAGGCAGCTGCACCCTGGTCTGACTATCAGAAAGCAAGAGACCCCAGAATTAGAAAGGCAAGGCTCACCGAGCTATTTATCCCTCAGCCTTTCAATTAACCCCATATGTGTTTATAGGCCAGGTTGGCACAATAAACTTTAACTATCTCAGGGAGCAAGTAACTTGCTCAACAGCTCATAGCTAATAAATGGAAGAACTGAGAACAGGACCACTCAAACCTCTAACTCTAGAACGTACAAGTTTGTGGATGAATGCACTTGACATTTGACATTGGGGTTATATGTGTGAGGGTTAAGTACATCCAAGAGGGGCTTCATTTATACTGAGTCCATCCTTCCAAGGAAGCAGTCATAGAGGTTGGGAGAATCTGAGCGTCTGGAGCCTCATCCCCCACCTTGCCCTACCACACCAAATGATAAATTCCTAATCAGAATTCTCATGGGAAGTCCTGGCTAGAGGAAGAGATTATCTTCTTGCTCAAGGGTTAATCCTATTCATACATCTGTTTTCACTAGCACTGTAGGTGCCCTGGTGACACACTGGCTAAAGCACTTGGCCCCTAACCAGTAAAGTCTGGCAGTTCTAACCCACCAATTGTTCTGAGGAACTTATGTCAACATTTACATCTTTAGAAACCATATAGGACAGTTCTTCTCTGCTGTATAGGGTCTCTGAGTCAGAACAGACTCCGGGCAGTGGGTTTGGTCTTGATTTTTCACTACTAGCACTGTAGACAAAGTCATTAAAACAAGGAGTCAGATTTCTTCAGAATGAGTTAGTGGTTTCAAACAGAACACCGCACAACCTTGTGAATTAAAAAATATATATATTGCCTTGCTTTCAATGGACGAATTATACAGTCGACTTGTGTTTCAAGGAGGCCCAGGTGCCTGGGAACTTCCTTGCCCACTCATTTCTTGTTCAGCCAACACTCACTCATCCGTCCTTGTGCCAGGCACAGGGAAAACAAAGGGCTTGCTTCACAGTGCCTCCAAGATGAAAGGCAGGTACACAAAGCAGTGTTCCTAACGGAATGTAAACACGGATTTTCTCCTGAAGGTTTGTCATGTTGTAAGTTTGAATGCCACCAAAGTTGCGATTTTCATTTCCACTTAAAAATTCGTGCACCTTAACTCACCCGATAGGACGAGTAATTTAAGGTTACCGAGTCATGGAACTTGCTCATCTTATGTAAATATTACTTATCTTTCTTTTTGCACATTAGCAAGTGAAGGAAAAAAGTGTTTAAAAACAAAAAACCGGACCTTTTAAGACGGGCGCCTATTCCAAGCACCTATGGCAACTCGAATCTATTCTTGAGGCACTAACCCGTATTGGCACGACTGCTTGTGTTTAAATGGATTTTCATGTCGTCCCTAGGCTTCTTTCTGCCTTAGCCATTTCTCATCATTTCCCGGCGAGCTGGAAGGAGCCTTTTCCCGAGGACTAAGGGGGGACGGGGAGGGGGGGCTTCCTGCGGCCGCGTTCTCTGCAGAGTCCGGAGTTGCGACCCAGCTTGGTCCCCACGTTTCCCCCCGGCCCGGCCGCCCGTGCTCGGGGAGGTACGGGGACCGGGGACCCTCCCTCGCTGTCCTTGGAGCCGGGGCGGGGGCGGGGCGGTCACGTGCGGCCGGGAGAGGCTGGGAGTTTGCAGGAATGCGGTAACTTGCAGGGAAAAGTTGCCCCGGCGCCGGCCGCGGACTCGGTGCGGGCGGGCGCGCAGAGGAAGGAAGAGCCAGGAGGAGGCGGAGCCCGGGAGCGCTCGGGCGGGCGCTTCTCTCAACTTTAGTTTTGGCGTCGGCGGCGAGTTTCTGTCTCAGTCGGCCGCCGCCGCCGCCGGGGAGAAGCGAGGGAGGAAGGAAGGAAGGAAGGAACTAGAGAAGGAAATAAAGGCGAAGGGGGGAGGGGAGAGGCCACGGCTCGGCCGGCCGCCGAGTCGAAGCGAGAAGGAACAGAAGTTCTCGGGCGCCGCAGGTCGGGGCTCTGGGCGCCCCTCCCGAGCGCAGC
>NW_022111321.1:11448483-11505224 GCF_000313985.2 Echinops telfairi
GCGCCCCGGCCCTTTTGGAGTCCTGGAGCTAGGCTTCCCCTGCCCAGACTTTCCTGGAAGTTGTTTATGGGGTTCGTTTCTTGCCCCCTGCAACTTCCCTTGCGCTGGGAACGGGGGCAGGCCGCGCTTATCGAACTTGGTGGGCTCACGTGTTGGTTTCCCAATTGTTGGCGATTGTTTAGACTGTTGAAAGGCCTTTAAATTAGCCACCTCTGCACACGTTGCGCCCGGAACTGCGTTGCGCCGTACAGTGCCGAGGTTTAACACACAGCCTTTGATAATGCACTCAAGGTTGACTCACAGGCCAAATCCTGCCCAGTTCAACTGTGATTAAAAGTTAATGTTGGGGAAGCGATGACTAATTCTAGGATCGCCATTGCTTTTTAATTCTTACCGAGGATGTGAACAAGGCTTTTTTGTTTTTTAACCACATAAACAACGTTCGACTCTTTTTTCAACTTAATAGCGAAGCGAAACTTTATCATGAAAATGTGAACATTCTAGTAGTTTTTGTTTGTTTTTTTAGGAAGGGTTTTGTAGGTGTTTTTGTTTCTGCTTTTTTAAAAAAAAGAAACGTTGCTCTCGGCTAAACTGCAGCGTCGGAACTTTGCCCAAAAGTTAATTGGTTTTCCAAATCCTGTAGGGTAGTTAGTCCACTAGGGCTGTAACTTGAGTGGAAAGAAGCATTATACTCCGCTCTTCCCCCACCCCCCTTATTTCTAGGCCTGCAGTCTAGTCCTGTGTGCATACTCTGGGAGTTTGGAACTCAAAAACTCAACCCACTGATAGAAACTCAAGTTAAAGAAGAGGAAGGGGCAAAAAAACAATTAGTTGCTTGCTAAACACTGAATTTGTAAGAGGCAGGCTTAGGTGTGCCTTTTGCCTCTCTTAACCTTGGAGGGGAGCTGCTGGCCTCACCTGGGTAAAGTGTGTTGGCATGTATCCTAGAGAGTCCACTGTATTGCTGTGTCCTTATTGTAAGTATGATGCACATAGGAGACTGAATTCCCCATCATTTGGCATCCATAAAACCAAAAAGAATTGCAACTGAAAAGTGCACTTAGCCTTTTAACAAGTATTGACACGAGATTTTATTTCAAGCAGCTTATGAGCAGTCTTCCTTCGCCATAAGAATTTTAAAAATTCTAACTTAAAAAAAAATCAAATCTTAATTCTAATTACACACATAACTCACTGCCATCGAGTCAATTCTGACTCAGTTTTGAATAGTATGAATCTGTGTTGCTAGTACTATTGTTCACAAACTATTGCATGCAGATTCTTCTAAGAGTATATGCATCATATATCCAGACCTGGAGTCACTTCCTACTCCTCATGGGATCCAGTGGTTTACAGTATAATGGCCCTGTGGGGTTTCCGAGGCTGAGTTTTGCAGAAGGGGACTGCCCTGTGTTATAACCTTGGACTTTTTGGTTATTAGCAGCTGAGCATTTAACCACCGTGTCACCAGTACTCATACATCATCTATACTTCTTGCATTTTTTTCATCATAAAAAAAAATCCAAACCAATTGTACAGTTGGGAAAACTGAGGCTCACAGAGAGTTCAGTGTCCTGGAATTTGGGAATGCCCCTTTATACTGCTTTAAACTTTTAGAAATTAGATTTCAAAATTTAGTGTTTTCTCTTTTAGGAGTATTCCATTCTTACTTGCCCACTTGCTCACTCAGTCATGTGCCAACTCCTAGCGAGTCTATAGGATCAGCCCTGGGAGTTTCCAAGACTACCTGTTGATAGAACCCACCTCCGTCCCCATTCTTTGCTAGTTTCCTTCAAAAGATGAAGACACCTGTCGAATGTGTAGTAGGTAGAAATTCACTTAGACTATTTCCTCAAACTAGATGTAAAAAGGTGTATTAGTGCAAAATCACATACACCATTGAAAAGTTTACATTTGCCAAACTTACTCAGTGTCAGATATGCAGTGTTGACATCTGCTTTTGGTTCTTAGATACTTGGTTGCAATGAAATGCGCTCTAGGAAATTTAAAACTCTTCAAAGTTGGGACCATTTTTTAAAAATTTCTTTTCATTTTAATATTTCTAACAGGTCAGTACTGATGCTGGAACTGCAGGGGCGCTGGCTCCACAGCACGTCCGAGCGCATTCCTCTCCGGCGTCCCTGCAGCTGGGAGCTGTGTCTCCTGGGACTCTGAGCCCCACGGGGGTAGTGTCTGGGCCAGCAGCTGCGCCCTCTGCTCAGCATCTTCGGCAGTCTTCTTTCGAGATACCTGACGATGTACCTCTGCCAGCAGGCTGGGAAATGGCGAAGACATCATCTGGTCAGAGATACTTCTTAAAGTAAGTGAAAATGGTGGTGGGGATAGCATTTTGTAATAAAAGGTGTATTTTGGGTGCCAAGCATATGCAAGCTATTTATTTTTAGAATTTACTTAATATTTAGGTCAAGCTGCGCGCGTGTGCGTGTGTGTGTGTGTGTGTGTGTGTGTGTGTGTGTGTGTGTGTGCACATGCATTGGGCTGCTATCTGCAAGGTCAATTAGTTCAGAGCCACAAATCCCTCTGAGGGAGGGAGAAAGATGGGCTTTCTACGCCCGTAACCAGTTTCTGAAACTCAAGGGGCACTTCCACCCTGCCCTATAGTGTCTCTATGAGGCAGCTTGGACTAGTTGCGGGGGGGTGGGAATATGAATGTATATGATTTAACTTTGATAATATTTTGAAGATTTGATGGAACATGGTTCTGAGAATTTTTACTTTTCTTTTGTGGCAGTTTGATTATTTAGAGTTTATGCCAAACCTATTTAATTAGCACAAAACTGAATTCAAGAATATCATGAAAATTTTCAAATTGTGAGAATTACAGGATTGACATAGTTTTATGAAATGTGTGGCAATGCTAATATCTCTCACAATAAAGCATTTTATCCATAGAGAAGAATTACAAAAATACACTAGTTTTGTGGTTTTTTAAATTGAAAAATGGCAAACACGTTAGTTACAGGTTCTTTGGTGATTTATCAATTAAAAATTAACAGACCTAAGCAGTTTCAAGTGTACAGGAAAATTGATCAAAAAAAGAGGCGATTGAATACTTTATTTCATCAACCCTTTTTTATTTTAAGAAATAAAATTGTATTAAAACTGAAGAGCTCTAAATAGAATTTTATTCTCTCATTTTGAAATCATAGAAAAGAGCTTAATGTTTTGATCTAGCTTGTTTGGATCGATCAAGTATTTGCAAAATGTTGCCTAAAATCAATTATTACTGTCTGAAAGTCATCCAATCCAGGCTTTTTGATTGAGATCTGTTTTGACAATCTGTTCCTTATAAAAATTAATGAAATTGTTTTTTACCGGGTGTATTATTACTTTGTAAGATACCAAGTTTCATGACAGGCTTATTGTTTTGGGCAAAGAACAAGGAGAAAAGCTTGATCCTCAATTGTTTCTACAGGTTTTTAGCCTCTTCCTATCATCTTGTCCCCCCTCCTTTTAAAAGTCATTTTCTGGTGTCCTGGTATCCATTTCAAAGGGTCAGGTTTCAACCAGAACAATAAAGGACCTGAGACTGGAAAGTACACACCAGTCTGGCAAACTCATCTGCATGAGCAGGATCGTTTGTTCTGGAGCAGACATCCAAAGTAAATGATTGCAAGAGCTGCTCGCTGGGCGGGACGGGATGTCTTGAAGGGGGAAGGAGGGGAAACAGACCAGGTTGTTAGGAGGGAAAAGAAAGGCTGTACTTTTTTTGAACCTCACCCTGCTGGGTCACGTGCTGACCTGAGGAGATTTGTAAACTGCTTAATAGCCTCGCCTTCAGCTTTCTGTGCTCCGGAGTGTGCCTAAAAGTGTACGTTTTAAAGAACAACATATATGCTCTTGATTTGAGCCTCTTAGGTCTTGCTTATAGATGACACTTGTCTGCCTTTCAGGATTTTGGATAAGTGAACTGTTTGCACTGAAATAAAATCTATGTATTTGTTATCTAGACTTTTCTGATTTTGAGAATAAATGTTCCTCCTAAAGGTCTTGATAGAGACGAATTAATGAAAACTGTACACACACATCATCATACACACACCTTGTAGGCTTGTGAACCAAGCCCCAAACTAAACTCACTGCCGTTGAATCTATTCCGAGTCATAGTGACTGTAGGACACGGAGAACTACGTAGCCCTGTGGGTTTCCGAGAGTCTAACTCTTTACCGGAGAAGAAAGCCGCCTCTTTCTCCCTAGGAGGAGTGAGTGCTGGTTTCCAACTGCTGACCTTCAAGATTAACATTCCAACTCAACCGCTGTACCACAGGCTCCAGGTGGAGTATAAGGTTCGAAGAACATGTGTCTGCTTTATGATCAGTGTCCAATGTGGAGAAAAGTGATAAAATAAGATTCGTGATAATAGCTTTCTCCAATTGTCCTTTAATACTGTTCTAGTCCGTTATCAGGGCTGAATGGGCTGCCACACGTAGCACATTTCTGCCCTTTGCACAAATGTTGTGTGCTGTCAAGTTGAAACGGGCTCACATCAACCCCAAGGGACAGTAGAACTGCGACATACGCCTTTTCCTTGGTTGAAATCTTTATAGAAGCCGGTTACCAGCTTTCCCCCTCTTGACCCACTGGATGAGTTCACTTTACTCCCCACCCCCATCACGTTGATTCTGACTCATAGTGACCCTTTAGAAAGCCCCTATGGGTTTCACAGACTAACTTTACAGAAGTAGAAACCTGCCTCTTTCTCTCTTAGAGAGACTGACAATTTCAAACTACTGACCTTGAGGTTAGCAGCCCAGCACATAACCACTGCCAAACTCTTGAGTTTGCGGCCAAGTGCTTAATCATTGTGCCTCCAAAACCAAACCCAACCCACTGCCATTGAGCCCGTGCTGACTCCTGGCGACCCCTGTGGGTTTCTGAGACTGCAACTGTTCACAGGAGTGGAAAACCCAGTCTTTCTCCCTCGGAGCTGATGGTGGTTTCGAACTGCCGACCATGCACTTCGCAGCCCAATGCATAATCACCACACCACCAGGACTCCTAGGGCTTCCTTAAGTGAGAATAATATCTCCTGTGAGTCTTAAGATTTTGGAGCCATGTTGCTATTGGCAAAGCTGTTTTTTATCATGCTTTTAATGTTTTCAAGCCAGGCTGCCTATGAAACCAATATTTCTACATTTTTCTCTTCTGTCTAACGATTACTCCTGTTGCCAGCCAAATCTAGTTTGCAAACTTACACCCCTTTCAATAGTGAGAAATTAACACACACACACACACACACACACACACACACCTTGGTGGATACTTATTGGAACTATTAAATGACAACTGGTGTAATTTATTTAGCATGAAGAAATCTGACTTTGTGTATAGCCCAAACATGCCAGATGATGTCCTTACATTGACCACTTAGAAATGCTGACTTTGGAAACAACTAATTGTTGCCTCGCAGCCATCGATGATGTAGATGCTGAATGAAGTCCTGTGGCCCACTCCCTGGCTTTAAGACCGCATAATGACTGAAGGCTTTTAGGCAGGTATTTTTGAAATCTCTACCGAGCTCAGTGGAGGAGGAATCCTGATGACACAATGGTCAAGCACTCATTTTGGCAGTTCAGTCCACTGCTCTGAGGGAGAAAGACTGAAAAGCTGCTGTGAGAATGGCAGCGCAGCCAACCCAGTGCTGTGCTTCTGCTTTGGTCAGGTGGGGTTGCTAGGGATCAAAGCAGCACAGCAGCCGCTGAACAGCAACACCTAGCTCAGGGGAGAGCTCTTTGTCTCTGCTGTTGTCATGCATGTGGATGAATGGTCTCTGATTGATTCCAGCTCACAGCAAACCTGTAGGACAGGGCAGAACTGCACAGGAGCGTGTTCCAGACTGTAAATGTTGATGGAGACACAGCTTTGCTCCCCGAAGCTGGCAGTAACTGGTGGGCTTGAACCATTGACCTTTTGGTTTGCAGCCAGCACTTTAACTGTTGGTTGTACCACTAGGGCTCCTTGGGTGTATAAAACTAGCTATATTTTATCAATGGGACTTATTTCAAGTTGTGGGATGAATGTGATGTTAAAAAAAGAAAAGGGGGGCTTAGTTTGTATACTACATGGAACTTACAGAATTTTCTTTTTGAGATGAATTTCTTCAACATTCTACAATGGGCTTTATTTTAAAAGAATTCATTATCTTTACTACCATGAGAATAACTGCTTTCTTCAGCTGTCTTAATACTTTTTCTACAGGAAATAGTTCTTCAAGTAGTTGGTCAACAACTTCCTATTTCGTTATAAGCTGCTGAATAACTTCCTGAATTCGTTTTCTATAACATCTCTGGTTAAAAGGAATATTTTTACTTATCAGATTTGTTTTATTGAGTCCAGTATTTTATAACTGTTATCATATACAAAGAACTTCTTTTGTATATTATGTTATGTAGGACCTTAGATCTGCTTTAAAAAATATTTGTAGGTTTGCTTTATTTTAATAACATGCTTCTAATTTTAAAAAAATAGTTTTGTTTCATTTGAGATATTTATCATTTTCTAAATAAATAACTAGCTAGCTAGCCACAGTAGTTTTTAGTTTTATTTATTTGTTTGATCCTTGAAGGAACAACATTTCTTGTGATCATGAATTTATTTTAAAAGTTAAACTAAAAAAAATAGTTAAACTATCTTGGTTCACAATGAAAAAAAAAGATTTTTGTTTTTTTTCCATTTCTTGAGCATTTTCAACATTAAATTAACTTGCCTATGAGTTCTAACTCATCTCGCTAACAAGATTGATGCCTTGTCTATTACATAGTAAATTTCAGAAATGCATGCTTTACCTTCATAACTAAAGCTCCCTAAGAAATGTACCAATTAAAGGATCTGATTAAATGGTTTCTTGTTATAATTTAACTTTAGGCTTCCCTACCTAATCACTTGCCCAGTAGAATACTAAACATATACAATGTGTTGTTACTTCAATAAAAATCAGATGTTTCCGAAAGAAATAATTCCCTAAACAATAAGCGTATTGTTTGGCCAAGAATGGTTTCTTGCTATACCAACTTTAACCCAAATAAATTCCCTTTAAAAATGAAAAAGCTGTATTTTTTTCAAAGGTAGTTATTGATTTTATTCATTTAGTTTTTTGCGATTTGGGTGAAAGTTTGCGGAACAAATTGCTTTTCCGTTCAACATTTCATAGACATTTCTCTTAATTTTTTTCATGATGAAGTAGGTGAAGGTTTACAGAGCAGATCATCCGTTTTACATTGATTCATACACAGTGCTTCATCTGATTCATTGTAATCCCTCAGTGTAACACCTCTCATCTCCCTGCTTCTTGTCTTCATTCCTCCATCTTTAATCATTCTTCTGAACTTTGCGATTGGGTAATTACTGTGCCCATGATCTGGAATGGTTGATTGTTTTTTGTTGATTATTCTAGGGTGTACATATATCACTAGAATTTTTTCCCTTATAGATTTGTCTTTTGTTTGGCTGAAAATTGAGGCATGAATTCAGTCCCAGATCTGAAGAATGACCAAGGCCTCCGTTCTTGGGCGCTCCACCAGTCTCTCTGACCAGCAAGCCTGGCCCCCTTCATGGCTTTGTTATATATTATCCTCCCACTGTCAGTAGACCTTTTAATTTGAGCAGTGTGTAGTGGTAGCTGGGCATCATCTAGTTCTTTTGGTATCAGTCATGGAGACTGTTGTTTGCATGGTTCATTAGTCTATTGGACTATATGTTTCCATGCGTCTTTGATTTTCATCATTTTTTCTTCCAGGCACAAAGGCCAATATTTGCATCTTTTAGATGCCTGCACACACGCTTTTTAGGCCTCAGTTACCATCACCAAAGTTGGATGTAGACTTTGTGGACAATGTTAAGCCAATTGACCTTTGTGTACCCGGAAACTGGTTCTGATTCTCCACGGTGTCTCGTTATGTGCAAGAAATTTTCGTAAGGTTGACCCCCGTATACTCCACTGCTTTCGTGGATATAGTTGCAGCAAGGCAAATGTCCATAGACAAACATCCCCTGAAGAATGTAGATTTGTGGGTGTGCTCCTCTTCTCCCACATCTGCTCAGCCGAGCGTCCACACATCACCCATAGATCAAAAGCATTGCAGCATAGTGTATATTACATAATGTATTTACTCCTGTTGCCTTTAATTTTTGTGTTCCTCCCAGTATAAGTCATCCAAGTTCTTGCACTCTACTTGTCTTGTTCTCCTTTTAAGGATCCCGGTGGTGCTGTGGGAGAAAGACGAGGCTTTCTACTCCTGTAAAGAGTTACAGTCTCAGAAACCCACAGGGACAGTTCTACTCTGTCCTATAGGGTCATTATGAGACAGAATTGACTCAGTGGTAGAGTTGGGGCTTTGTTTTGTTCAGTGGTATTGTTGGGTATTTGTTGTATTTGCTACCTGCAAGGTTGGTGGTTCAAACCCACCAGTTGCTCCATGGGACACAAAGGAGGCTGTCTGCTAATGTAAAGATTTACAGCCTTTAAAAAACCCTATATAGGGTTGCTCTGAATCAGAATCAACTTGATCAAGGTTTGGCTTGGTTCCCTCCATTTAGAAGTTCTGTAAATACAGTAATCTGTCATTATACTTTGTGTTTGTTTTCATTACAAATTGATATCCTCGCTGGTTCTCTATTTTCATTCTTGGAGGTTTGTTTTGCTTTGGATACTTCTTATTGGTGTCGACTTCTGCATGGAGTTATTATGTATGTTAAGCCCAGGCTGTTGTTCTTTCTCTGAAAATCTCCAGAGACTTATACTTACTTACAGTCAGGACAGATGGACTTTTGTATGCTATTTCTTCCTGAAAGGGGGCTTCTGGTGTATTTTGGTACTTGTATTTTGATCACTTGTCTTTTACGTTAATTGAAATCACCTACTGTTTAAGAGGCATTGTGGTGGTGTATTTAATTAATGGTTGTACATTGGTGTGTACTCACTACCTGTCTCCTGGTGGGTGTGGAAGAGAATGTGAGTGCTTGCATGGTTCTCTGTTGGCTGTTTGTCTAGCACAGTTGAGGACAGTTTGGCTGCTGTCTATCCCTGATCACAGCCGGCACTGGAGCTGGTAGAGGCCCTCACCAAATAAGCGGTGTTGCAGGACGTATGGATTTGGCTGGACTGTGTGGGCAACCGTGTATCCTGTTAAAGGGGAAGAGAAAAAAGAATAAGAACAACAAAGAGTAATAAAACAATAAGTAGATTTTTTAAAGGGGGACCGCAAGAAAAAAGAAAAACAAAACAAAACAAAAAATAAAAACAAGGGAAGAGATCATGAAAATAGACAAAAGAAAAAAATACAGTAATAAAACTGAGAAGGAAAAGAAAATGAACTAGTAAAAGAAATTCAAGAGAAATGGACAAACAGGGAAAGGAAAAGAGAAACAAAAGGAAAGCAGACAAAGAATGGCTTTAGCAGGGTAGGTATAAGGGAAAAAAGAAAGGCAGGAACTGTGGGCAGCAGGGTACCCAATGTAGGTAGAGACCCTCTGCCAGCCAGGGAGCTCAAGGATGGCAGGGGGACCGGGAGGGATAGGTCACAGGCCTAGGTGGTGCTCTTGCCAGCCAGTCCACATATTGTCTGGGCATCTGATCTTGAGGCAGTTTGTGCCTCCGTGGATGATGGCTGAGGGCAGGGTGTGTGTTGTCTGAAGGAGTTCTTTAAGCCCCAGAGGGCAGTTGGTGGGCAGGACGCTGGTTATGGAAGGCCTGATTGCCTGTTTAATGGTGACCTGATGAGGTTGTATTCCGTCAGCTCCCAGTTCACCAGAGCATGCCCCCAGCCTTAGGTGAGCAGGGGTTGGGCAGAGGTGGTGTCACTGGGTGACGGTGGGGGCTGGTCATCAGCCAAGTGTGGAGCACAAGGGAGGATCGGACCTTTCTCCTGGCCAATCACCCGTGTGTAGCTACGAAAGGCAGGGCACTGTCTCGAATGCTGCTTGCAGAAGTTAAAAGATGGCGGCACAGAGGCCATGCTTCCTCTTGCCTCTCTGGTTCAATGTCTAGTGGAATTCCATCTGCTTCACTACCCTTTCCTCTAGAGCCCCGGGGTCCAGGAATCTCATGCTCCTCGGTTTCATATGGTCTCTTGTGTCTGTTATAGAGGGTCTGTGTAGCACATAGATTTCCCAAACTTATTTGCCTCCCCCTACCCCACTCTTTTTATTAAAAAAAATTAATTGCTTGGTGCCCCCTGGCAGTTAAGAACTTTTGCCCATTATTCAGGATAAAGTGTAGTTACCTGCCCTTTTCAACACCTTGAATTGTTCAAGTGCCCCCCAGGGGACAGTACCACCCACTTTGGAAAATGTGTGCACTCGGGTTGAGGGTGGGGGTGGGGTGGGGAAAGGACACCAAGGGCTCAATAGAAAGTAAATCTCTAGAAAATAATGATGGCAGCATATGTACAAATGTGCTTGATGCAATCGATGTGTGGATTGTTATAAGAGCTGTAAGAGCCCCCAATAAAATGATTAAAAATGGAAGAAAGAAAATGTGTGTAGCGTGTCTGCCTAGTTCACTGCCTGATTACCAACATCCTTTGTTTTGTTTTCCGGTCCCCACAATGTAACAGGACTCCTACCTTGTCCTGTGTATTTACCGTTTCTCTGTGCCCCTTTCCTATCCCTCCCTTCTGAGTGCCATCCCTCGGCAAATACTGCCCTTCTGGTCTCATATGGTGAACTGTTGTAAGCAGAGTATCACTTCCTGGTGTTTCTGTTCACCTTATCGGGCCATCTATTGTTTGGTTCAAAGGTGATGCGCAGGGTAAGTTCAGTTCTAGTGTTGTAGGGCGTCCAGAGCCAGTGTCCAGGGTTTCTCCGTTCTCTGTCAGACCTTTCTAAGCCAGATCTCTCATAGGATTTTGAGTTTTGTTCCATGTTTTCCCCATTCTCTCCAGGACCTCCTATTGCAGTCCTTCATTTAGCACCATTGGCAGTGGTGGCCAGGCACCATCCAGTTCTTCGGATCTCAGGATCCATGAGGTGGTGCTTTGTGTGGAACATTATGCAAACAATTATTCTTAGGGTCAGTTTTACCCATTTGGGTTTTCTTCAAAACTCTTTGCTCAGGATGGGAGGTATAACCAAAAGTTGTGCCTTAGATGATTGTAAAGCTTGGTAATTTTTTCATTAAACTACTAAGTTATTTCAATTTGTAATCCCATTAAGAACTGTTCATGTGGATTCAAATTGACCACAGCAACTCCAAAGATTAGACAGGACCCCAGGGTTTATATTAATACAGGCGGAAAGGAGGGTGAGAAGGATGGTACAGCTTGAAGAATATAATCAATGGCGCCATATTGTATGTGTAAAAACTCCTGAGTCGGTGTTTGTTTTGCTGTGTGTAGTCTCAACGACAAAATAGTCTACAGAAGAAGTTGCGTTCCATATCTGCGAGGAGAGCCAGGGTCTGTCCATTTGTCCTGCTTTCTAAGACTGAGTGGAGAGAGCGTTGGAAGTATGCCTTTAGCGCTCTGAGAAAATGATTGCTCCTGCTCCGTGGGTGGAAAGACCTGAAGAATGGATCCCAGTACCACAGTGATTTAGATAGAAAAACAGCGACCGGAGAAAACATTTGGAAGACAGACATGACAGATTAGTAAACAGAACATGGGGATTGATTTATCATTGGGAAAAATATCTAATATTTCTGGTGTGAACTAAACAAGATGAATTAAGATACCAGATATTTAAATGCTGACAACTCAATTGGCTGCAGGGTGGTAGGCTAATTTTCTTTTTAAACGAGCAAGCATTAAAAGAATCACCTCTACCAAAAGCTGTGAGCCAGATATTAGAAAACACAAACAAGCCAACAGAACTTACGTAGTTTTTGTGTAGTTGAAACTTAAAAATGATTTTTTTTGAACCATGATATCATCCGTCTCAGTAATGTGGAGAAGTATATTTTATTTACAGTTAGAAAAATAATTAAATTACCCTAAGTAGTATTGCTTTTATGCCTCTGCGTTACCTTTTTCTTAGGAGAGGTAACCTTGAGTTGTCAAAGTATGCTAAAGTTTAGGGCTTAGTAAAATCAAAGTGAAGTCATTTTTAAGATCAGTTAAAATTTAAGAATGTTCCAACCTAATTTTCTGTCTTCTTTAGTGGCATAATTTAGCCATTAATTATGTCTTGATAGTTTAATAATAGTTGAGGACCGTTGTATAAAGGAAAGTCTTAAAAGAGCTGTGTTACTAAGTGATGCTGCTCTTACAAAAAGGCCTTCTGAGTCTAGGATTAATCAGAACTTTAAGCCATGAAAGGCACATTGCTGTTTTTATGAAGAAGAATTGCCTCATGGCTCTGGCCCCTCAAGTGCTGTAGCACCAAGTTTCCTGGGAACAAGTACTGCAGACTAAAAGCAAACAAAGACGTTTGGGATAAATAACAATAGGTTTTCCCTCTCCTCATTCTCCTTAATAGCCTAGATAAGAAAAAGTTGTCAGGAGTTTAATCCTCATTTGGCCCTTCCCATAAAAAGCACCATCATCCTTAGTTAGCAGCTTGGCTCTTTAGTAAAAATCAAGCGATAGTGCTCTGAGTGGTGTTGCAACTTAATACAGTAATGCAGATTGAATCTAATAGAACCTTGAGTTTTCCTCTTACATTTTCTGTGTTTTATTTGTTGTTAGGGCTGCTACCTCGCTTCACTTTAATGAGCTTTCCTAGCTCTTCCCGGGCAGTGTTAGTCTGTCACCTTCTTCAGTGGGGTTCTGCTTTGCTGAAGGGGACATTTTGTGGAAAGTGCCTTCTTTGCTTTTCTTGCTTACATGTAACCTAAAGGCAGGAAGGTTTGGGGTTTTGGTGTGTCTTTAATCAGTATCTTTAGGGGGCTGTGCTTTTTAGCCTGCATGAAGACTTCTTGTAGACGGTTTGACCTGTAACGTGGCACGAAGGCATTCTTCCAGGACTGCTGTGCTGTGACGGATTTGAGCGTGCTGCTCTAAGAGCTTATTGGAACTCCAGCCTCTCTCCTTGAAGTGACTGTAATTTTTAGCAGCAATCTCTACATTATCCTGGAGGTCAGAATAAGATGTGCATTATTTTCCCCTGTGTATAGCGTGGGCTTGGTTGTATGTATTAACCTGCTTTCTCTCACTATCTTTTCTCCTCTATCCAGTTTTCATGGGTTAATTTTAATAGCTTTTTAATTTTAATTGTAGAAGAAACATTTATTGGAGAGGCTTGGGAAATTTAGATAAGGAAAAAGTGGAACAAACAGCCATATTCTTCCAGTAAGGAGTGGTGGAAGCTGTCTATTGCCCCTATACCAAATCTGAGCATCCACAAGACCCTGATATAAAAGGTTGTGGTATTTGCATATAACCAACTCACTTTGACCCCAAGTGACAGTAGACCTGTCTCTGAGGTTTTCTTGGCTGAAATCCTTGTGGAAGCCACTCGGTGGGCTCATTTCCCTCACCGTGGATGCTGACTTAGAGCTACCCTGTATGACAGGGCAGAACTGCCCACAGACTAACTTTACAGGAGTTGAAAGTCCCGTCTTTCTCTCAGTGTCCTTGGTGGTTTTGAACTGCTTACCTTGTGGTTATGAGCCACTATGCCATCAAGGCTCCTCGTAAATGAAAAATGGCAATTTCCTGTGATCTGACTTAAATATTGCAAGATCTTTTTTTCTACATAACCAGTTTTGTTTCTTTATACTGGCAACACACAAATAGATAATAATAATGGGTAATAACATTTTTTAAATGCTAAGTATGTAGAAATAAAGCTAGTGAAAGAGTACAGAAAATATTGGGACAAAATAAGGAAGATCTAAGTAAACAGAGAGGAAGCCATGTTCTTCATGCATTGGACAATTCAACACTGTAAATATATAAAATTGCGTTTTAAATTCAGTTCTGTACTAGATAAAACCCAAGCAGGCTTTTTATTATAGTTGTTTACATGATAATTTTAAAATGAATGTTTTACTAAGAAAATAGTTAATGCACTTATATGGTGCAGCTTGTACCTTTTGCTACCAGTTTTTCTAATTTACATTTTCATATGTTGCATTTTCTTTAATCAGTGTGGAAACCCTGACACCGGCAGTGTTGGCAGTGTCTTTTGTTAATATGATGGCGGGGAAACTCCTAATCTGGACGTATACACTAGCTTTGAAAAGTAGGGCTTTAATGGAATTAGCAGGTAACTTGTGTGTGTTTTCTTTATTCTTTCCTTTCCTGTTTCCTCTTTACCTCCCATCTTGCTTTTCATCTATGCAGATGATGGTAGGATAAAATGTTTACACATCTCTAAATTGGTTCGGTAATTAGCATACTTAAGCCTATACCCTTGAGAGGCATATCAACTGCTAATTTAGGTTGTGGGCCTTTCCTGCCCAAGTGATTTTTTTTTTTTTTAATGCAGAAAAGTAGGCCACTGTAGATGTCTTAAAATTACATTAATATATTTGAAGGGGCTTTAAAAGTTCATGGGAAAATTTCATTGTCTTTTAATTCCATTTTTCTTTTTGATTAATTTTTTTTAAAACATTTTATTAGGGGTTCTACAACTGTTATCCCAATCCATACACACATCAATTGTGTAAAGCACATTTGTACATCGTTTCTCAAAACATTTTCTCTCCACTTAAACCCCCGACATTAGGTCCTCTGAATAATTTTTTTTATTGTGAATTAGTGGTAGTAGTGTTTAGACTTCAGACCATTAGCTCTACATTCAGCAGTTCAAACCACTCATCAAGCCTCTCCCCTTCCATATGCTGTCCTACCCCCACCCTGATTTCTCTGCCCCATCTTACGGACTGCCATCCCCCCATTCACCCAAGTCAGTACCTGTCACCCTTCTACCTTGTAGCCTCATCTTCCTACCTTTGCCCTCCTTAACTTGGGAACCTCCCGAGTCTGTTCCCTTTGGCATGTAAGCCTTTGTCTTGGTTTTTATCCTTATAGCAGTGGTCTCATCATATCTATCCTTTTGTGGTTGACTGACTTCACTCAGTATAATCTTCTCCAGGCCCATCCATGCTGAGGTGCTTTGGGATGTTGTCATTGTTTTTTTCATGATGCACAGTATTCCCTTTTCTGTATGTAGCAAAGTTTCTTACACTGATGGTCATCTCGGCTGTTTCTAACTTCTTGTATTGTGAATTGTGCTGCAGTGCATATGGAAGTGCATATGTCTGTTTGTGTTTGGCTCTTGCTTGTGTAGGGCATATACGCGGGAGAGGGATTGCTGGGTCATATGGAATTTCTAGTGCCAGTTGTTTCAGGTAGTGCCATATTGCGTTCCACAGTGGTTCTATGTTAATATCATTTCCCCGTGAACTTTTGTATAAGTATTTTAGAGGCTATGTTAGAATTTCATGAGGATGGGATTTAAATTAACATGGATTCATCCATAGTTGTTGACCTTGATGTGTCAGGGTATTTTGTGGTTTTTGATCTTGAATTGTTCCAGGTTCAGTTTTTTGCCAGCTTCTGCCTTCAATAGGTAGAAAGTGATCACATATGCAATTGTTTTAGGGAAAACAAGGAAGCAAACCTTTAAAAAGATTATATACAATCTTTGTGTCATCAGTGCAAAACCAGACCATAAGATTAAGAGATTAAAAAAAAAAAAGAATACTTCTGAGTTGTTACAGGTATTAAAATAAGAATAGCACGAGGAACAATGGAGCAGAATCAGTACATCATACTTTAAAATGTAGAGTTAGGGAAGTGTGTTAACATAAAAAGCAGCCAAGTGCTAAAGTTTGAAATAAACTAAATAAGTGGGAACTTTCTGAGACCCTGTCTGGAACTAATCCTGTCCAGTGATAGTGTCACTTGTAAAATTTACCAAGTTTTCTTGGGTCCTTTTTTTTTTTTAAGATTAAAAAGCTAAAGGATTGGCCAAAATACAGATGTTTCTGTTTTCCTTCTGCACATGTTCAGACTGATAGAGGTTATGTTTCCGAAATCTTGTAGCTTGGAAGGGCTCCAGGTGATGTAATAGGATCACTCATACCCCCCCCAGCTGGAGAGTGTGCAGCCTTTTCTGTTAGGACTGGTACACAGCTCTGATTATGGATAAGAAAAGAATCGCTGGTTCTTGACAATGATATATAAAATAATGCCATTGTCCTCTGTATTTAGGACAAAACATTCCCTTTGGTTTTAGATTTTTGGTTAGTAACCATTATACTACCGACAAGAATTTGTACAGTGTATCAGATTAAGGAGCTCTTGTGGCATAGCGAGTTAAGTTCTGTGCTGCTAGCTAAAAGGTTGGCAGTTCAAACCCTACTAGTTGCTCTAGGGGAGAAAGAAGAGGGTATCCGCTCCCAGAAAGATTTGCACACTTAGAAGCCCTACGGAGCAATTCTGCTCTGTCCTGGAGGGGCGCTGTGGGTGGAATTGGCTTGGTGGCATTGGGTTGGTTTGGTTATCACATGGCTGTGTTCCCTCCTTTCTCCATTAAACACACCCAAAAAAGGACCCACTCGGTACTGGATTTGTATCAGGTTTCTTGTTTTGATGCGGCTGTGATTTCTTTCTCCCTACAACCATTTGCTTGTTTCCTTTGAACTTGCTACGTGAGGGGTGCTCTAAAAGGTTAATAGAAAAATGGCATTAAAAATAATGGAGTTTTTCCACAAACTGTTTGAAGCCCACCAGGGGTTGGGGTGGGGGGGCTCTGGACTTTGGTGGTTTTGGGTGGCAGACATCCTTTTAGGGGTTTCCTGGATCCTATGCCCACTCTGTGGAAATGGGATGAAGCTAATATTTCAGCTTTGATGGACTGACTGGGTTCTAAGGCCCTGTGGTAAGTAATCTTCTTTGCCCCTTCTTTTTTCCCCCTTCAATAGTTTTGTCGTATAATTTACATATCATACAATTTAGTAGTTCAATCCTATTAAGAAAAGTTGGGCAGTCATCACCACATTTTCTTTCTTCTCATGCTCATTATTGTTATTCCCCATTTTCCCCCAACTTCCCCAGACATGCCCCTAAGTAATTATTAATCCAGTTACTGTTTCTATAGATTGGTTTACCTTTTGATTGCTAACTATCTCACTGGAAAAGTTGAGGCTACTAGAAACTCAATTAAAACGTGCTCTCTTTTTGAAGATAGGGGTCTAGTTCCACATGTATCTATTGACAACATCCTATACCATATCAGCTCATTAATCACGCATGTGGTGTTAGGTGTCACGTCAGTTCTGACTCAGCGACACTGGGTGTTGGACAGAGTCACAGTTTCTATGTACTTATTACCCTCATGCGCTCTAAAGAATATTCCAATTTGGATAATAAATTATATTCTCAAGTATAATTGTATTATATATATTTCTTAACTTTGTTTTGATGTTAAAGCCTATTTCACACACACACAACCCTCGCTCCCGATTCATATGAAACTAGTATTTGTCAGAAAATGCTAAATGGATTGTTTGCTTTCTGGTTCCTTAAAGACTTAGCATAATGTTCCTGTGTTTGTTAAGTAAATTAATTTATTAGAACGGTGTGCAGTGAATGTAAACCCCTTTCATACATTGATTTATTTCTGTTAGCTCATAATTATCATTGCACAATGGAATTAATAATGAAATATAAAAAGTATGATTTCATGCTTTTTAAAGCATAGGAAAGCTACTATAAACGAAGCATCTGGTTTCATCTGAAGAATTTTTTAAGCAAATTTAGAATTTGTTTTAGAATAGCAGAATCAAATGGTTTAAGTTGGTCTACATTGCCCAAACCAAATAAATACATAAAAGCTTTATTAACTGATCTATTTAATTCAAATACATTATAAAACACATCTATTTTGCTTGTCATCTGTAAAAGTTACTATGGAAAGCAAACAGCCCTGGTGGCACAGTGGCATAGCTGCTAACTGCATGGTCATCAGTTCAAACTCACCAGCTGCTCTGCAGAAGTAAACTAGATCGGACTTTCCATTCTGGTGAAGATTGACAGTCTCCAGCCCACAGGGGCAGTTCTGTAGGGTCCTAGAGTGTCACTGTGAGTTGGAATCTTGATGGCAGTGAGTTTGAGTGGTGGGTAACAAATTTTGTCTTTAAAACCCACTTGGATTTTGACTTATTAGTCAAACTTGTAGGAAATAGAGCCACCAAGTTTCCCCCTCTAAATCCAGAATTGTAATACGATTTTGGAAGAAAGGAAATTGAAGATTTTCAGGAATAATAGTAGTTAAGAAATGAACCTAGTCAACAACAGTATATTAGGTTAAGATTTTTAGCTTGGTGCTTTAAGTGTTGTGGTTAACTTTTTCTGATTTAACTGGAAAGGTTTGCATTATGATTTTGACATCAATTAGTTCAGTGGTATTTTCGAGGTTCTTTGCTTTCTTTGGCATTAACTTGGTAGGGAAATCTCTTTCTCTGTTAAGCTCTGAGAACAGCACCTATTGCCAGACTGGTTTACGTGCTACTAAAGACACACCCCATTACTGTGCTGCTCTGTTTTTTGCGCTTCACCAACACTGAAGGCTTCTCACAACCCAGAGTTGGGGGTCTTGTGCCCCATTTCCCACGGCATGGGCTTATTTGGGTCCTTGTGTCATAGCTTGGAAATTCTCAGAATACTCGCAACTTTTTCAAAGTACTGTTCTATACTTAGTAGACTATAGTGTAAAGATAACTTTTATTGTGCACTGGCTTTGTTGTAAGATGTGATTTATTGCGGTGGTCTGAAAATGAACCCCTGGTATCTAAGGCATGCCCATACTCTAATTCAAAGCATCCAGATGTGATACCCAGGGCACGTACGTTACGTGCAGAATTATGATGTAGGAGTCCTTTTTTTCCCCCCACAATTCCAAATGACTTCCCAAATTATTTAGAAGCATGTAACTTGACTTCCTTCTGCTGTGGATCTATGTCCCTTCTCTTTTTATTTATGAAAGATTAGAGATATGCAGAAGAATGTATAAAATATAACTCATTAAAAAAAACTAATTATGACGCAAACTGTCCCGGTTAGTAAAGCAGTTCCCTCCAGTCCTTCCATCTGCCTCCTGCCTCACTGATCGCAGCCAGTGATGAATACTGTTCTGGCTTTTGCCTTTACTTTTTTGTTTTTTCATTTATTCGTTTATCTCTTCCAGTTACCTGTTGTTGTTGTGAGATACCATCTCAAGGCAACTCTATGTGGCAAATAGAACTGTCCCTTAGGGTTTCTTAGGCAGTCGTTCTTACTGGAGTAAGTCACTGGGCTTTTCTCTTGAAGGGTGGCTGGTGGATTTGAACCACTGGCCTTTTGGATAGCAGCCAAGTGCTGCACTAGTATGCCACCAGAATGCCTTCATTATCTATTGTTGAATTTAAAAAACCCTGAGAACTTAGTCCTTAAAATGAAAGCGTTATTTCACAGGTTTGTGGGTCGGGTTTCAGTGAAGGCTGTCTGCGTCCGTCGTCTTCCTGGCACCGGTGGAGGGCGCTTCGTGCCATCCCCTTGGCAGACGGCTCTGTCTGAGACCGAGCACACGTTCACTCACAGGTCTTCGTGTAGATGGCTGAGGGGCCGCTTAGCTGGGACTGCCGACTCCACATGGTCTCTCCCGTGCTGCGGTCCATTTGGCAAATGGTGGTTGGGTTACTAGTAACTGCTGCATAGGAGAAAGACGGGCAAACGGGGAGCTAACAACAGTGAGTACAAGATGGAAGAAAGTGTTCTGAAACTGGTGATGACTGTACAACTATTCTTATGGTTGAACTATTGAATTGTATGATGGTGAATTATATGCCAATAAGACTTAAATTTATGTTTTTGCCTCCAAGATGAACTTTATTTAGAATATTTTGTTAGTAATACTTTAAGTGTATCTTTGCCACACTAATCTTTCTTTTTTTAATCACCTTATTGGGGGCTTACTCAACTCTTATCACAATCGATACATACATCAATGGTGTAAAGCACATTTGAACATTCATTGCCCTCATCATTCTCAAAACGTTTGCTTTCCACATAAGCCCCTGACACCCCCCCCTCATTTTCCCCCCTCCCTCTCGAACCCTTGATAATTTATGAATTATTATTTTGTCATGTCTTACACTGTTCGACGTCTGCCTTCACCCACTTTTCTGTTGTCCATCCCCCTGGGAGGAGATTATATGTAGATTCCTGGAATCAGTTCCCCCTTTCCACCCCGCCCTCCCTCTACCCTCCCACCCCCCTCGCACCGCCCTCCCGAGCCAATGAAACGTTAATATTGAGTAATAATCTGGGACCCAAAGGGGTAGTTCTCTTTCCTGTAGGATCAGTTGACTCCATGGTAGTGAATTTTTGGGAGAAGATTCCTGATAAAGGATTGAGTCAGTTGACTCCATGGTAGTGAATTTTTGGGAGAAGATTCCTAGATAAAGGATTTTTAAGAGGTCTAAGTAAAAGTAAGAGCTCCGTATGGTGTTATCTTGGAGAGCCTGTTCTGTTGATCACAAAAACTAGTACAGATTCAAGGGGAAGACTATACTTCATTTCTTAATGGGGGAAAAAGCACAGATTTGGTGGCCACTTTGAATCCACCACAAGATATAGGTCACAGTTTAGTTTCCTCTTTTCAGCTTACTCAAAATGAAGTAGTACCGCAGTTAGTTTTGTGCTTTGTTTCTTTTGATCCACTCGGAGACTTGCAAGACTTAATGTAGCTCATGTTCATTGCTGTGTAATTATTTTCAGAGTTGTATGACTCCATTGACCGGAAAATGTGGTAGTCTACGTCCATGAAGATTGACAGCCTTGGCACTCTGTGGGACAGCTCTGCTCTGTCCTTGAGGCTCCCTTCCCAATGAATTAGAATTATCAGAATGGGCAGCACTGGGTTTGAATTTTGTTATCATGTATTATTACCAGCATTTATGATGTTTGTTACAGCTTTTTTGACAATTGTAAAAGACTCGTCAGTGAACGTTCACAGTACATCTGCAAGGGATTTTTTTAAGATCTATCCAAAGAGTGGGATTGCTGGGTCGTGGAGTGTGCACCTACAGCTCCAGTGTTTGGTATTTTTATGTCTTATGCTGATAGACGCTTATACTGATGCCTCTTTGTGGGTTTCCTTTACATTGCTTGAATTACCATTTGCTGCTTCCTCCCGCCATTCCTTGTTTGATCCATTTGCTTTGTGTCTTGTTTACTAATCCTTCCTTACCTTGCAGGCATGGAACTAGTTTTCTGTATTATCTTAAAGTGTTTGGGGTTGTTGCTAAGTGCTATCAAGTAGTTTTTGTCGCAAAGCATGGCTACCCCATAGGGTATTCTTGATTGTAGTCTTTGTAGAAGCTGCTCTCCAGGTTTTGTTCTGTGAAGGCAATGGGTGGGCTCCAGTTGGCAGCCATTCAGATAGCAGCAAAACTCTTTACCATTTGTACTAGCAGGACTCTCAAAAATTCCCTGTGAGCATCTTTAGTTCTTTGGGAACTGAATTATGTGAATGGTAGCAAGGCAGGCTAGATTCTTTGTCCCAGCACCTTGTTTTCCTAGCACTTCTTTCCTTGGCAATTTGTGGTTTGTGACAGACAGTTCTTCCTCTGGTAGTTGTGTTTTGTGACCTATGTGAGCCTTGAATGAGTTCATAGTGTCTGTGGGGACAATATTGGGTTCCTGTGAGCCTCTGGTCACAACATTTTTTGGCCTGCTTTTATCAAGATATAGCCCTGTCTTATGTATGTTTCTATTTAAAATCACCTTATTTAGTATTTATTTCTTACCAGTAGTGAATTTTATGCATATTTATAAAACAGCACTAGTTTATAAAAAGTTTAAAATTTCCTGATATTTGTTAGCATGGCCATAAATTTGTAAATTTTTTCTGGCTTTCAGCTGAACAGTGCTGTTCAGGTTTTTTTTGTTTTTGTTTTTTAAGTCCTTGAGTTGTAGTGAATGGGTCTAACTACTGACTGAAAGGCTGAAGGTTCAGGTTCACCTAGTTGGTACCTTAGCAGAATGGCCTGATAGTTTACTGATGTAGGAAAAAAAAAATTGGCCATTAAAACTCAAGGGAACACATTGGAGTTATCATGAGTCAGGTTGACTAGACAGTAGCTCTTTCTAGTTAGGTCTTTTTAAAAAATCGCTTTTCCCATCATCATCTCTTAAATCCACAAATGTCACCACTTTTCTATCTTCCATAGCTTTATTATGCACTATAGGTGGTATTTTAGGACTTTTCCAGTGCAGCCTTCATGTGCAGAACAGTGAATTTCCTCTTCTCATTTTTTTGGATGGCATCATACACATCATTGACCATTAAACACCGAACGCACCGCCAACAGCACTTTAGCTTAGCCCTGGTTCAAGTTTCTCGACCACACAGATTTTCTCTGCAAGGTACAGCACAGCTTTCCTGGGTATAGGTACATGAGCTAGGGCTCCAACATTTTGCTGGGGAGCCATTTTAAAGAGCAAAATTGCCAGCAGAAAACATAAAACATGTGAAAAATACTGCACCAAATAAACCACGAACCAGTCACTTTGTAATGTAAGCACAAAAGTAAGAAGACTGAGCCTTGCCTTGTCTGACCCCATTTGGGAGGGGCACAGTGTTGTGACATTCTGTCTCTCTTCTGTGCGTCTCTGGGAATGACTGCCAATGTGCTGTGAATATGTATTGTGGGGGAGTTACAAATACATTTCATTACGTTCACAAATCACGGAATCTAAATAAATAAGTTGTATAGGCAAAAGTCTATTTTTTGTCCTATTTGATCTTTCTATTCTTGTGCCAGTACCATTGTGGGAATTCCTATAGCATTACAATCTGTCTTGATGGGAGGGAGAGCCCTCTTATCTTGTCCTGGCTTTACTATTCTTTATCCATTGCACTTCAAAGGAATCCTAGAATCTGTCTGGCAAATTGCATAAAACTCTTGAAATGATGAGAATGCAATGAAGCTATGGACACATTTGAGACAGAATTGACATTTTTAGCTGTTCAGTCTTCAGTCTATGAAGATGACATAATACCCCATAGCCTCCTTTCCCCACTTTAGAGTGAAAAGGATGACGCTGTAGGAAGGACCGCGGCTTTGTAATTGACCACACATGGATTGGAAATCCAGTTCTTCTGCTATTGTTTTGGTGAGCTTGAGTGAATCATTTAATTTCTCTAAGCTTCAGTTCTCTGTAAAGTTAATCAAAGAGTGAATTACCAAGTTAAGACTCCTAGCACAGAAACTGAACAACAATCTCTCAAGGAGTGGAAGTGTTCATAAGAGAAGGTGTATATATAGGTAGGCTCCAGGGGCTAGGTATATGAGTGAGTGTTCAATCACTGGCCTTCTTCACAGTTCTTAATATAACAAGATCTTCTAAAAAGGTTAACCCAGTTCATAATTGACTTCTGACCTTCAGAGGCTAGGACTAAGCCGAATTCTTTCCATGGAGTTGTGGAGTGAGCCTGTGCAGTGGAGCATAACGGCTTCTTAGGGTTTCCTAGATAGTAATATATGAAGGGTCAGCAGGAGCCAGGGCCAGTGTGTTCGCTTGTTTTTATCTTAATCTTTACAGGAGCACAGATGATATATTTTTGGCCAATTCTCTTTTCTGGCCAAGGTGGTAAATTTGAACCTCCCACCCTCTCAGTAGAAGCCAAATACTTAACCAATGCTCTGTAGGGCTCCTTTGATGTACGAATTATTTATTGAGGTCCATTAACTGGCTACTTACATTTTAATGGTTCTGTCCTTTGGGTTGGGCTCAGCTGAGCAGTTCTGCGGGTCTTGTAGATTGCACTCATGCCGGTGCCCTCATCTGGCAGCTGGATTGAGTCTGGATGGTTGTAAGATTAAAAACAACAACAACAAAACACCAACTTCAGTACCATCTGGTTGATGCTGACTCATCGGGAGACCTGTCTTGGTACAGGTGGTTGGCTGAACCTTTCTTTCCACGTGGTTTTGTCATTCAGCAGTCTAGCTAGCTTAGGCTTCCTTCCTCATGTGGTGATAAGAATATTCCAAAGAATTGGAATCTGCAAGGCCTCCCAAGACATTGCACAATGTTAACTTCCACCACATTCTGTTGGTAGAAGCATCATCTGCCTAGATTCAAGGAGCTGAGAAATAGCCTCACGATTGTGGCCATGGTCTTCAAACGGCTGCACCTGGAAGTATTGTCAGAAGTATTGAAGATTGTTTATTTGTGGGGCTTTAAAAAGTTATGGTGGGACTTGGAAAAACGTTTTTACTATTAAGTAAAGTACCTTTTAAATGAATAGTGCTATGTAAATTGATGTGTTTTTTCTTAAAGTAGCATCAAATTAAATTATATTTTCAGACTGTTCAGTAGGTTAGGGAGGATATGGTAGTAGAGTCACAGTTCAGTAGTTATGTTCAAGACCGTGGTTTTTAATTGGGACCTTAATGTAGTTTTCCTCTAAAGTTTGACTCGGATATTTTATTTTTAAAACAACATGTTATAGTATTTGTATTTAGCTTTGCTGCATTTAAGCATGATCTTGAAGTACTGTTGTTAGCACATAGAAATTTTTAGCAGAAATAGAATTTGGCATTTTTGATACCTACCATTTAATACTTACTGCTTTTTCCAATTAAGTTGAGAAAATGATTTTTTTTATTGCTGATGCATTTGATTATACTAACTTGCTGTTCCTTGAATTTTGGGGTTAATACACACATCTGTAAAATTTATCTGAATTATCAAGTTATATAACTATGTGTGTGTACTTAAATGTAAGTAGAGCAATGCAGGAAGTAGACTACTTCACAGTGACTTTGTAATTATGGTTCTGGCTTGTCAAAAGTGTTTGCTATGATCACACACCACACCCAGCCAGGTTCTTAGGTGCTTATGAATGAACACTCAAAAGAAGACTTTCTCAAGCATTTACTATAAAAATAAGAATTTTTTAAAAAAATAATTCATATTGAAAAATTTTTTCTCTCCCATGAAACGGAGTGATTTAAAAAGTGGATTTAATCTATTATACATTTTTGTTACAGAAATGTTGAATTTAAGCAGTGAATCAGATGCCAGTATTGTGATTCATACTCCCAAAATGAGTAGCACGATTAACAGAATATCCCTAGTTGTTCTCTTGACTTAAACCATGGTAACTGCTCCATTTTTGGTAATGGAGTTGTATTGGGTCTGAGGAGGCATTACAAGAAAAAAGAGCAGCTATTTCTGGAGCGTTTCCTCAAGCCTGCAATTTGAAACCATTACAGCAAAGTTGCTGAGCAAGTCAGTGATTGCATGCCAGCGCTCAGGGCGGCCCCCACCCTGCAGCCAGCAAAGTTTGCCCTTCTAACTTTTTGTCAGCTGCTTACTTTTTAACAGGCTGGGGGATTTCAAGGGTTCTAAATCTGTGTTGTTCACAGCCAGGTTATTAAATAGCTAAAGAATAGAGGCTACTTTTTGAACTTTCAGGAAATCGATTATCCAAGTTCTATGATCTCCCTTCCCCCAATCCCTTGTAGTTGAAACCAGGTCATCTTTTCAGATGCAGAACTTGTCCAGCAGTTTTTCTGAGGCTCACAAAACAGATGTTGGGAGTTGTCTATCAAAGGAATTCCACCTTAATCTATAGATCCTTTAAAGCTACCCTTTGGGGGTAGGTCGAGGGTGGGGTAGGTGGGTGGTGATTTTTCAAATATTAGGTAACTTTTGTGTCTACCTAGGAAAACACAGTTTTCTCTGTAGGTTGGAGGTATGTGTTTAAAATACCGATGGAAAATAAAATAGTTTTACTTGTGTTTTTTTGTCAACAAGGGCTAAAATTGGCTAACCTTAATTTGATGCGGTATATGGAATTTGAATTTGTTCAGGATAAAACTAATAGCTTTATCCCATTTCTATCTTGCTAATTAATTTACAGCCTTTCTACTATTACTTTGGTGTCGATTTTTTTAAAAGTGCCTTTTGTAGCTTGTAATCTAATCTATTCAGTTATTTAGGCGTTGCTCCATGGGAATCTCTGGTGTGTGTGTGTTTCCCATCGTCTGGATTCCATTTCAGGCAAATGTAAATGCTGTTAGAGAGTGCTTAGCAATATCTATAATTTTAAGGTGGTGCTTTGTTCTGTTGTACACAAGCCCCTCTGTGTTGCTGGAAGCAACTCAATGACGTCTAACAGCAACATAATTTTAATTAGAATAAAAAGCAATTGATAACACCCAAGGATTATCAGGTTTGAAATGCTTTTAATTCCGTTTCGGTGGAAGTCTCAATACCTGGGTGACAGTAGTAATCTTGCTGCTGGCAGGTGCTATGAGTTGGTTGTAACTCCTTGGGACCCGCTACAACAGAGAGACAAAAGCACTGCCTGCGCCCCCCCCCCCAGCCATCCTCACAATAGTTCTTTTGCTTGAGCCCATTGTAATAGCTTTTTCTAGTGTGATAGGCATTCTTTACAAGGTAAAGGTATTTTTAAAGAACGTAGAATAATAACTTCATAATAAGCAACGCACAGATATTAAACAACAGGTCACGTAATAGTTAAAATAATGTAAACGGAAATGAAAAGAACACAATCACTAGAGGCTGTGCCCCCAGTAGAAATGGTGCCCATATCCCTGGATAATCCTCTTGTTTTGGTTGTCGTTGTGTAACTTTATTGTCCTTTCTGTGAAAGTTTAGAGGAAAGGAAGTTTCCATTCTGTAATTATGCATGCAGCGTTTCATAGCCTGGGTTGCCTGCCCCACACTGTCAGCCCTTTCCCAGTGTCTGCCCTGAGTCTCCTGCTTCCTTTTGTTTGGCTTCTGTACTTTGTCACCTTTGCTTTTGGACAAATGAGGTCCTTTTGATCTCTTGTAATTGATTATTATAAAGAACGCTGATGGTCCTCTCGGATATTGCTGTTTATTTTATGGCCTTGAAAGTGGTCTCTGGGGGTGGTTTGAGTTCCGGGTCAAAAGGAGTTCCTCCAGTCCCTGTCAGTTCAGTAAGTCTAGTTCTTCTTGTGAATTTGAGCCCCTACCCACTCAGTTGGGACCCTCTCTTGTGGTACTTGTTAGAGGCTGGTCGTTGGAGTGGGCACCTATCCTCGTCTGGTTCTTTGGTTTTAGGTTGTGTGGCTGTGGTTCCTGTGGTCTGTTTGTCCTTTAGACTAAATGCTTCCCAAGTCATTGGTTTTCTTCACTCCTTAGCTCTCGGTGGGAAGAGACAAATGGTTGTGTTTTAGATGGTGTTGGGGCTTTGTACCAAAGTAGGATGCAGGACATTGCCTTCATGAATTTTGTCATGCTAATTGACATGGATGCTCCCTAAGCTAATGGTCCTTTGTCTTCTAGCCTGGGAACTTTGCCCCGCCCCCCCCAGAAATTCGGTTATATCTGACAAGTCTTCATGACTGTGTACCTAGTGTGTTCTATTATCTTGCCTGTATTAAAATGAGAGGGTTTTAAAAAGTTTGTGAAAAAAATATAATTAAAAGATCATGTAATTTTCCCATGACTTTTTGAAGCCCCTTTCATGCAACAACTGCTGTTACTTATGTAGAAACATCTACAACCAAACCCACATCTGCAAATGTATGTATTCTCTTGCACCTTTCCATGCTTCTTAAAAGCATACCTACCTGTGTATCCATTCCTAAATCATCTGTGTTATTGGGATTATCGTAGTTGCCTTTTATTGTGTGCCTCTCGGTGTCTTCTCTTGCCTTGGTCCTGAGCTACCTTTGTGCGTTGCTTTTCCCTTCAGCTTTATCAGCCCCTGTCTTCTATCTAGTTAGTAGTTTCCTTTCCCTTCAGCTCTCATTTCCTGCTAACCATCATCAAATAATTTTTATTGTTGTTTATTTCACTCACCAGAATGTCCTTCAAACGCATCTATGTGTGAGATGGTTCGTGCATGGCTTTGTAGCAATTTGTTCTTGTTACATTACATAATTCTCTTGGATTTTACAGTCAGAATGGAAAAAGAGTTTTTTTAACTGTGGAATTTATGAATAAGAGAAGTTTTTCACTCTGTGTCTTAAATTGAGATTTAAGACATTTATATCACTTTCCATGTGGATGCTTTATCCTCCACCCCTTTTCTAGGAACCACTTAATGAACTACTAATTCACACAAGATTCATCTTGGGTTAAATCTTCCAGGGAGCAGTTTCAGATTTTCTCCTAACCCTTAATCTACCTGACAGTTCTCTCTCTGGACCTATGAGCCATGTGTACATTTTTCATGTACAGGCTTGTTGATACTGTATCATTCATGGTTGGCATAGTGCCCATCCTGTAGCAAATACTCAGAATGTTGAGCACTGCTTTTAAATGGTCTTAATCATTTTAGAAGCATTTTGTGTGTGTGTGCTTAGTGTTTCTAAGGCTTTTATTTATTAACAATTCACATATTATACAATTCACTGGTTTGAAAATGTTAGAGTTGTGTATTCATCACCAAAATCAGTTTAGCACTGTGTTATTTAATTTGTTTTGGTGCCTTCTGAACTCTTGACAATAGCACTGTGTTCAGTGCTATGGGGCCTGTATCCTTGGACCCAATTAGTTAGGAGGTGTGATAGGTAACACAGACATGGGCATAGCTTTATGAAGGCTGAGCAGACTGGAACACCCTTTGTTGCACTTACCAAAGGAATTCAGGCAAATGAGAGGTGTGTTGGAATTGTTCAAAGGGTTTTATGGAAAAGTTTTGGTCTTTGCCTAGGATTATAGATAGAAAATAGGATTTTATGTAATATAAAATCTTTTGACTTTGTGAAAAGTTTGGTGACATTTGACAACATGATTTCAGTAATTCTATTACTGTAAGAAATATTTTTGACTGACTCGAATTTTAGTGGTTTGAGTTTTCTGACACACCCCAAACTCCTAACCACCCTCCCCCTTCCCCATACCAGATTGCAAGGCTGATTAATTTCACCATTATACCTGGAACATTTAGCCTGGTCTGCAGCACATGCTTGTCAGGTGATGTTGCGTTCTGCTCACAGGACCTCTGTGTACAACAGAGCATAACACTACCACTCCAGCATGTGATCTTCATAATCCTTGCCATGTTTGAGTCCATTGCTGCAACCACTGTGTCAGTCTATCTCCTCGAGAGCCCTCCTTTTTCTTTAATAATCATTTTTACTGGGGCTTGTACAACTCTTACCACAATCCATCCATCCATCCATTGTGTGTCAAGCACATTTGTACATTTGTTGCCATCATCATTCTCAAAACATTTGCTTTCTACTTGAGCCCTTGGTATCAGCTCCTCATTTTTCTCCCCGCTCCCCATCCCTCATGAACCCTTGATAATTTGTAATTTATTATTTTGTCATATCTTACACTGTCAGATGTCTCACTTGACCACTTTTCTGTTGTCTGTCCCCCAGGGAGGAGGTTTTATGTAGATCCTTGTCATCGGTTCCCCCTTTTTTATCCCACCTTCCCGCCACCCTCCCAGTATCGCCTCTCTCACCACTGGTCCTGAAGGGATTTTCTGTCCTGGATTTCCTGTGTTTCCAGTTCCTACCTGTCCCACATCCTCTGGTCTAGCCAGATTTGTAAGGTAGAATTGGGATCATGCTAGTGGGTGGGGAGGAAGCATTTATGAACTAGAGGAAAGTTGTATGTTTCATCGTTGCCCTGCACCCTGATTGGAGAGCCCTCCTTCTTCACTGAACCTCTACTTTGTGAAGTAGGATAGCCTTCTCCAGGGATTGCTCGTTTCTGAGTAAATGTCCAAAGTATGTGAGACAAACTCTTGCCAGTCTTAACCTTCAAGGAACGCGCTGACTATATTACTTCTAAAATATAATTAATTTCGTTTTTCTGGAATCACATGGTATATGCTATGCTCTTTGCCAACACCATAATTCAAAATTACCAAATGTGAGTTTCATATTCATTGTCCATCTGTTGTTGGCATGGCTCAATTCAGGTGCACCTCAGTCCTCAAAGTGATAGCTTTGCTTTTTAACACATTAAAGAAGCTTTTTGCAGTAGGTTTGCTTATGTTGTTTCTGTAGGTTTGCTTATATTGTTTCTTTTTTGTTTTCGTCACTGCTGCTACCATGAGTGTTGATTATGACATGGGGGTTGTAATTTTAGTACCCTGTTTCCCTGAAAATAAGACCGTGTCTTATATCAATTTTTGCTCCCAAAGATGTTCTAGGTCTTATTTTCAGGGGATGTCTTATTTTTCCATGAAGAAGAATACGGTACACGTTCATTGTTTATTGTTTTATTAAAAGAGACCTCGCACTTCCTGTCTGCTGGCTGCGCTGTGGCCAACAGTGAGCTGCACCGTGGCCCTTGCAGCTACGGTCCAGAGTCCAGAGTTACGGTAGCTTCGGGGGGGCCTTATTTTCGGGGGATGCTTCATATTTCAGCGAGAGGCAAAACTGTAAGTAGGTCTTATTTCCGGGGGATGTCTTACTTTCGGGGAAACAGGGTACATAAAAATAAAGGCATAAAAGAAGGCTTCTGATACTTGGGGGGAAATGAAAAGTGGGAGTCCTGACAGTGACATTGTATGATTTAGGTGGAATTAATTATAGGGCTGACCTTTCGAGATTTAAAAAGGAAAAAAGAATCGGTTCATTATAGATTTGAGGTTGTAGTTTTGGTAAGAATCTAAACAGATATTAAGAGATAGTGATTCTGATTGAGAAAATCATAGTACTAATTTTATATTAGATTATAAAATAAGATTTGAAAATAAAAGGGAATTGGAGATTCCACTTTACATCTGTTTCTCATTTATACATCCTCTAGCACAAAGCCGGAAAGCCAGCATCCCTGAGAGCGGAAAAAGGCTTCGCAGCCTTCCTGGAGCAGAGCAGAATTATGCATTCTTGTCAGAGCCACGGGACAGTGGTCCCAGACACTTTCTGGGTCTTCAGGAATCTGTTCTTTACAATCTGTTACATTTTTTAGAACTGCTCTGAGACTCATACTGATGGTCAATACAGGTTAAAGAAACATTTATCCCTTGTAGGCAATAATGCAAATTATTCATGATTATTGGTGCTATTCATTCAATTGTATAGGAAAATGTTAATGTTTTTGTGAGTTAGGGTAATGATTTATACTTATTTAATGTAAGAGAAAAACATGTTTTTTTAGGAATATATTTCCAGATTTCTTTAATAATTGGGTATTAAAGAAACATTCTGAACTCGTGAACTTCATTTTATGTACTGCATTTGATGTTACTGGTTTAAACTAAGAATAACCACCATCTCTCAAATGCTGTGTGTTTATGGTAATTTCATACCATGCTTCATCTCATTTAATCATCCCCTTAGTCTATAAAGGAGGTTGCCCTGGTGGCGTAGTGGTCACACATGCTGGGCTGTGATGTGCAAGGTCAACAGTTCGAAACCACCAGTTGCTCCATGGGGCTTTTTCACTCCTGAAAAAGAGTTAGTCTTGGAAACCCACAGGCAGTTCTACCCTGCCCTATAGGGTCACTATGAGTTGGCATTGACTCAATGGTAGTGAGTTTTTGGTTTTAGTGTATCGTAAGGAGCTCTGGTGAGGTTGTAGGATAAGCATTGAGTTGCTTGCTCATAGCAAGGTCCATGGTTCAAACCCATCAGGATCTGTGAGGGAGAGATGGTGGTGACTCATGTAGAGATCTGAAGTGTCAGAAACCCTATACAGGGTCCCTCGCTATGAACTGGAATAGACTCGATGGCGTTGAGTTTGCTTTGGGGTTAGTCAGGGAGGATCCCTGATGATGGTGTTGGTTAAGCGGTGTACTGCTAACCACAAGTTGGGGGTTCAGACCCATCAGTTCTTCCAAGAGAGAAGATGCTCTCATAAAGATGTATAGCCTCAGAAATCCTCCCTGTAAGGTTGCGATGCATCCAAATCAATTCAGTGCAGTGGGATTGGCATTTGGAGTTTTTCTTTTCTTTTTCAGTTTCATGGGAACATAATCCACATATCATACAATTCAATATCAAGAAGAATTATACGATCAGTTTTAGAGGACATTTTCTCATGGTTAAATCGCTTTCAAAATGAGTTGTGTAATCACAATCAGTTCTGGTGTTCCCTCCCCCCTCTCACATACATTGTTTGCTCCCCCAATCCCCTCACCTATCTCCCACCCCTACACCCCACCTCCCTGTAAACCCTCACATCAGTTCTTATCTGTGCTTCACAAACTGGAAAACCCAAGAGAAACAAAGTGGTAAGGATAAAATAATAATACAAAGATAAAAATACAAATAACGAGTAAAAAGAAAATGACCACTGTCAGTATTTAAGAGGCCAGGGAAGAAATGTTTGTCCTGAAACAAGCACGAAGTACTTGGACCTAGGACAGTTTCAGGTCGAGTCAAGAGGGAGGTCAGCTGAGCAATTCCACCCAGTATAATCACGATTATCATGATCTCTATCCCATAGTAAAGCTGTGTGAGACCCTTCCTGTGGTTAGAGGGAATCTGCCAGTTGCTTAATCTGACGAGCTACTCAGGTCGGGTTTGGGCTCCCACCGCCCTCCGTCGCCTTCTGCGCATTGGGTGCAGCGTTTTCTAGGAGGAGTCTGGGATGCGGTGGTTAAGGTGCCAGTCTGCTGACCACCCAGACTGAAGGCTTGAACCCTACAGCTGCTCCACAGGAAAGACGTCAGGTTCCATAAAGACTCCGCGTTGGAGCCCCTGCCAGGCAGTTCTAGTCTGTCTGATAGTCAGTTGGAATCAACTCGACAGCAGGGAATTCAGTTCGGGTTTTGTTAGTTTGGAGGTATGGGAATTATTATTTTTAAATTTATTACTTTAAAAACTGGGGATCTAACTCAGAGAGAGCCTTGGTGGCATAAGCTACTAACTGCAAGGTCACTAATTCAAAACCACCAGGCACTTCACAGGTTTGCTGCTCCTTTGCAACCTTGGAAACCCACACAGGTAGAAATTGCTTCTCTTTCTCTAGGGTGGCTGTGAATCTGAACTGCCTCACAGTGAGTTTGGTTTGGTTTGGTTTGTTTACCACGGGGAGGTGAGTACCTCACTACATAGTTCGTGCATCCAGCTCCGTGTCACCCTACAGCCCCAACTATCTCTGTTCTTTACCAACAACCACTGTAATTATTACTTTTTGTTGTTTTTGCTTTCTTCGTCCCCCTTACAACAAACTCTTTTATAGACCGAGATAAATCTAGATTGCATTTTTCATAATGTCTCTTCCAATATGATGTACTCATTTCATAATCAATAAATACTTGTTAAATTAAATTGTGGTGCTTTAATTTCATTACAACATTCCTTAAAAGAAAAGCAGCAGTAAGGATACATTAACTACTGGGTGAAAAGCTCATACAGGTGATTTTGATGTATGCATCCATGTAGTAAATGGTTGTTGAATGATTGAGGATGTCCTCAAATTACATATTTTCATATCATTACACACATGCATCAAGTCGTGAGAGGAATGGATTTCTATTTTTACAATGTGGAAATATTTCAAAAAGCAGAGTTTAGCCTGCTGCTGATAGATTTGTTTTCTTTATTTTTGCACGCTTACAGCAAAATAAGGAGCCCTGGTGTCACTCTGGGTTTAGACATTACACTGCTCACTACAAGGTGAGCTGTTCAAACCCACTTGCTGCTCCTTGGGAGAAAGGTGAGCGTGTTACTCTGAGACTGGAGGGACGTGATGGCCATGGGCTTGGTTTTGTATTATAGAGGGTTTTAAATGTGCTGTTACCTTTTTTTCTAAGCGTTGTTTCTTGGTACGAGCAGGTCACGTGGTACTGACACCAGAAGAGAAGAGGTCCCATAGAACGAGACTTCTTGCTCTGTCTGAGGGCCCGCAGTGCAGTTGAACAGACTGTGGTGGAGCTTTGCACGTGGGACTCTCATTGGATAAGGATTTGTTTTCAAGTGTCCTGGGAAAACAGTAGCAAATTCAAATGGACAATCATCTGTTTTAATTTCCTTAATGGAATGGTCTCAGTTGGAATTTCCCACTTCTGGGAGTTATAAGCAACAGGAATGACTCTTTCATAGTTTCTGATTAAGAGCAAGTGGCCTTCAGCATGGGGACGGGTGAGGAAGACTGACCGAATGTGGCGGCTGACAGGTATGTGTAGAAGGCATTCTTGTCCGGGTTTCCCATGTGAGAAGAGACGATGACCTCCTGAATGTCTTAGAGAAAACATGATTTATGTTCTCCCCAACACAGAAGGCCCGGGCGCCTTTTTGAAAGACATGCAGAATTAGGTCAACTTGTAGAGTTCCTGTCAGCATCTTATGACCAGATTGTTTCCGTGAGAATAAAATATCTCATCTTAAAATTGTAAGTCAGTAGGGGGAGGGTATTTTACTTGAAGACATTTACCGGGCGAGATTTTAGGGACCCCTAAAAAAGAGTACACCTGTTTGAATGTTAAATGGGGGCTTACTGATTTAACTAGACTGCCTATTTTTAAAATACAGAATAAGCTTCTGCTTTCAGGAATTCAACCTGGTATTTCAAATGAGAGCTCATGGATTGCAACATTATTTATCTATTTTTGTAAAGGGCTGTTAATCACTTGGTGCCACTCTGTCTGAGTTGTGTGCTTGTGGATTGTCTACATGAAATCACTTGATACAGCTTCTCATTTCTGTGAAAATGTTTTTCTTTATTTTTAGCTAACCATCCTAGTGCAAAGTTAATATCTTTAGAGATTAAAAGCTTACTTTTAATATAATCTTTATAGCAGATGTTGCCTTACCTTCTTGGGGACGAGGCAGTATTTAAAAGTTTGTGTGAATGTAATTATAAATTATACGGTACTTTATTCTACTGCCATATATATAGTAATATATGTATATGAACATATCTGTATGCACGTGTATACACACACACATGAATTTAACTATCTCCCAGCCCTGGTGACATAGTGGCTATACATTGGGCTGCAAACCACAGGGTCAGCAGTTTGAAACTACTAGGTACTCTGCGGGAGAAAAGACTGGGCTTTCTACTCCAGTTAAGAGTTACAGTCGTAACGAATGTACAAATGTACTTTGTACAATTGATGTATATATGGATTGTGATAAGAGTTGTATGAGCCCCCAATAAAATGATTTTTTTAAAAAGTTGCAATCAGAAACTCACAGAGGCAGTTCTACCCTGTTCTAACAGTTCTTATGCATTGGCATCAACTCAGTGGCAGTGAGTTTTTGTTTAAAAGGATTTGTATATTCAATTGTTTAACATATTTCTTATATATGAAGATTTAAAATTTTACCAGATACTTGGCTCTTTATGGTTCTGTCATTTAATGCCACTTGAAGTATTCTGCAGGAGTGTTTGTAAGGGTTGTAAATTGGTGTTCTTGGTGAAATGTGAGATGGTGACCTCTTGCTCTTGAGGCCAGCATTGTTGCCAGCTGAACCAAACCCTGCCATTTCCTAAGAATAGAAGTGATCTGTTTGATGACTGGTGCTCAGCTCAGTGCTTACGACATCCTGCAATAGGTGCTCAGCATCTCAGACACGTGTTGGTTTTGTATGTGCCTTGAGTAGACAAGTCCTTTTTTGAAAGGAGGAGGAGAAAGAAAAGGTGAGTAATTTCTTGAGTTTGGGAGGGTGTTCTGACCCATCAGAATTCCCATGGGCCTGTAAGAATGCCCTAACTCAGACAAGATAGCATCAAATGCTGAGAGAGATTTTTATGTCAAATATAACTAACAAGAAAGAAGCATGCTACCAGTACCCCACTTAACTGTCTCATCCCTTGGAGACAGCATGAACAGTAAATACTGAACTGGGAAATGAATGTAAAGAAAGGCGATTCGGAAGCGGTTCATCTGGGAATTATGAAAGAGTTGTAAAATATTGAATTTATTTAGCTTGTTAACCTGAATGTTTCACAAAACACAAGGCTACGGGATTTTCTCTACAGACAGGATTAATAAAATATGAATTGAGCTTCCTTATTCCCAGATCCAAACCGCCTGTGTATCTTTTTTTTAAACCTATCTGTGTAGTATTTTTACATCTCCTCATCCTTTCCTCATCAAAAAGCATGCAGTTTTTATGCGGTGTGACTGGTTTGGAGTCATTACATACACGTGGTTACGAAGTCATGGTCTGCCCGAGGGACTAGCAGAGAGGCCTTCTGAGTTAGCCCATGTGGGTAAGATCAGTCACTGAATCTAAAGTCCCTTAAGCCATGTCAGGGCAGTTTTGTCAAGGAATGAGCTTAAGATTGGACAAATCACATGTGTGATATATAAGTCAATGGAGGCTGGCTCGAATTCACATTTTCAGCCGCCTCTTTCTCCCTCCTCTTCCTTTCACCGGCATCCTCACCGTGCACCCCCAGTCGTGACACTGAAGAGACCACCCCTGTTTGTTCATTGTAACTTTCCGCATGTTCCCACCTCAGGCCTGGAGAAAGTCTCCCCACCCCCATTTTAAAAATTAATCCATGGTAACAGGTAGGTATTGAACTCTACTTGATGCAAAACCACTGCCCTAGACCTGAGAGGTGGGGCTGCCCTTTCTTCTAAGAGCTCACAATCTGGTGGGAGGGGAGGGGAGGGGACAAGCGAAGCCTAAAACAGTTCTAGTGCAGGGCTGAGTACAGTGAGTGCCAGCAGATAAGTTAACAAGATCGGGGAACCAGAACTGTAAGTCAACAACAAACAAATCCAAAAGAGTTGTTGTCGAGAGCGACTGCTCAGGGAACCAAACTGAGGGACACGTGGGAATTTAGAGACACTTGCAAAACGGGGATCTCGCCCTCCCTTCTTATTTTACTGTCGTATTTCCAGCTCCAGCTTTTGCAGTTGTGTTGATTTCTCACCCTTTGTCAATCTCAGTAGAATTAACTGATGAAATGGCCTATCAAGGTCTCTTTGAAATTTTAAAATTCATTTGCTGATAACCCAGAGAAAATAAACGGTCTTTACTGCCTTCTGTATTTAAGATAGTTGGGCATTGCTCCCACTTACAAATATGAAAACAAGTTCACAGAGGTTATAATGTGAGCAACATCGAACGAGAAGCACAAGCAGAGTTCAGCTGTAATATTTTAATGCAACTCTATTGTGAGCAATCAGCGTCCTCTGTAGTGCCATGTTACATTTAGTAGGGAGTCAGTCCTCTTTCCCGACCATCCTCTTATCCCACCAGTGAATTATCCGGAAGCTCATTCACTAGCCCTCTACTTACTTTATTATGTAACTTAATTATAGTCCACAGCTATGGTTATCGGAACTTGCATAATCATGTACTGTAGAGACTCATGTATAAGCCAAGTTTTCCAGCACATTTTAGATGCAGCTTTTGTGGTAAAATTAGGTGCCTTGGTGGATATTCAGGTTGGCTTATACACAAGTATATACAATATTTTAATGTTATATTTAGTATTAGACACAGAGTTTCCCTGCTTGCTGTAACATGGACACTTAAAACTAGAATATTATAGAAAGAAACAAAACTTTTTTTTTTATGAAAAGCAAAATTGTTTATAATTTGTTTTAGAAATTATTTGAGTATAAATTAGATTTTAGTAAAATTATGCTCCAGAAAAGTTCTGAAAGCAACCTTATGCATTTTCTTAGTCTGCAGTAACAGTATTACTCCATCCTGGGTCATGGAGGAACACTGGTGGCTCAATGATTAAGCCCTAATGCCACGACCCTTCATATAGTTCCTCATGTTGGGGTGACCCCTCAACCACAAAATTATTTTTGTTGCTACTTCATAACTGTAAATTTGCTATTGTTTATGAATCAGGCGACCCCTGTGAAAGGGTCGTTCGACCCCCAGGTTGAGAGCCACTGGGGTCTCAGCTCTAGCTGGAAGGTCAGCAGTCCCAAACTCCCCAGTGTTCTTTCTGTGTGAGAAAAGACCTTGCCTTCTGGTGCCACAAAGATTGTAGTCTAGGAGACCTATAGGAATAGGTCTCCTTAAGTCAGAATTGCTTGAAAGCACACAACAACTCTGTATGAGGGACTTTGGTGGTGTGATGGGTAAGTGCTCAGATGCTTGCTTGCTAACTGAAAGACTGCTAAAAAGAGCTGAGCCGCAGAAAGTCCTGGGGATGTTATTAGAGATGGCAGCCTAGCAAACCCCGTGGGCAGGCAGCTAGCTCTACACTGTCACCTGTGGGCTCTGTGTAATTCAGAGTCCACTTGACAGCACAGTCTGTATTGGAAACAGTAGGAGTTTGAGTAATTTTAGTCTGTTGTAAATTCCAGTTCACTTATAGCATATGAAAATGATAGAGCAAGTTAAACTCGGAACCATTGGGGTTTCTCAGTTCATTTGGAAGAGAGATCATCTTTTTGATCTCTAAGCTGTATGTAAACATCTGTGGCAGTTGGGTGCTGTCCTGTCTATTCTAACTGTGACCCCTGGACAACAGAATAACACTGCTCAGTTCTGCACCACCCTCACAATCAATCCTGTGCATGAGCCCATTGTTGAAGCCACTTGTCAATCATCTGTTTGACTATCTTCTTCCCCACCCCACTACCTACTTACAAGTGTGATGTCCTTTCCCAGGGAATGGTCTCTTTTGATAAAATATCTAAAGTACGTCTGTTGAAGTCTCACCATCCTGGTTTCTATGGCTCTTTCTCGCTGTATTTCTTCCAACACAGTGAACAAGTCTGGCAGTCCATAGTATACTTAATATTCCTCACCAACACCATAATTCAAAGTCATCAATTATTCTTCTATCTTTACTCGCATTCCAGCTTTTGCATGCAACGAGCCCATCTAAAATACCATGACTTCAACGTGAAACTTTTCCTTTTTAACACTTTAAAGGTGTGTAATACATCATTTGATTTCCTGACTGCTGCTTCCATGAGCACCGATTGTAGATCCAAGGGAAATGAAATGCTTTTTTTTTTTTTTTTTTTTTAGTTTTTAAAATTTTATTGGGGCCTCGTGCAATTCTTATCACAATCCATACATCCATCATTGTGTGTCAAGTACATTTGTACATTTGTTGCCATCATCATTCTCAAAACATTTGCTTTCTACTTGAGCCCTTGGTATCAGCTCCTCATTTTCCCTTCCCTCCCCACACCCCCCTCCCTTACGAACCCTTGATAATTTATAAATTATTATTTTGCCATATCTTACAGTGTTCAATGTCTTCCTTTACCCCCTTTTCTGTTGTCCGTCCCCCAGGGAGGAGGTTATGTGTAGATCATTATAATAGGTTTCCCCTTTGCACCCATCTTTCCTCCACCCTCCCGGTATCACCACTCTCACCACTGGCCCTGAAGGGATCATCTGCCCTGGATTCCCTGTGTTTCCAGTTCCTATCTGTACCAGTGTCCATCCTCTGGTCTACCCAGATTTGTAAGGTAGAATTGGGATCATGATAGTGGGGGGGAGGAAGCATTTAAGAACTAGAGGAAAGTTGTATGTTTCATCGTTGCTACCCTGCACCCTGACTGGCTCATCTTCTCTCTGCGACCCTTCTGTTAGGGGATGTCCAGTTGCCTACAGATGGGCTTTGGGTCTCCACTCCACGCTCCCCCTCATTCACAATGATAGGATTTTTTGTTCTTTGATGCCTGATACCTGATCACTTACACACTTCATGATCACACAGGCTGGTGTGCTTCTTCCATGTGTGCGAAAATGAAATCCTTGCCAATATTGAGCTTGGTGTGCTTTATTTTGGTGTGCTTTTTGTCCTGGTTGTGAGGACTTTTGTTTTCTTTATGTTGAGGTGTACTATATATTGCTTGCATCTGACGTGTGTGTAAAAGCTCGGGTATTCTGGGAGCCTAGCGGGGAGAACATTGGTTTGAAAGGTAAAATAAATGTGTAGTGATGACAGCTGGTGTCTCTGCAAAAGGAGGCCAGGTTTGGATTCCGTTTACCTGCTTGAGGATGTTGACAAACAGTAACTGCACACTGGTTCAGTCAATGCTGAGTGTCCACTGTCTGCCACACACTGGGGTTGTCGAGGTAGCATGGATGTGCTTGTGCAGGGACCCCCGTAAGAGGTAAGTGGGGTATGGGTGGTTCAGTGGTAGGAAACTCTTGGTTTCCTATGAGGAAAAACCCTGGTTTATTTAATTCCCAGCCATTAGTATTTTATCTAGTACACTTTGATTAATTGCTAAGAGAAATCAGAAATGGCATTCCAATGTCTGTTATTTTTCATTGTCCCAAACAGGCGTTCGTTGTCTCGATCTTTGGCTAAATGAAATCTTGCCAGTTAGTGTCTTGGAAACTTTAAAAATCATGGCTTAACATACTCAGTTGGGAGTCCCTGCGTGCAGGTTGGTGAGTCAGACGCACCCATCAGTGCCTCAGCAACAGGCGGGCCAGTCCGCCTCGAGTGGGCCGTGGCCTTGAAACCCCCGTGGAGCAGTTCCGCTCTCCACACCTGGGAGCACTCAGTTACTTGCATGGCGATTTGTTGAAATATAAGATGAGTTAGTCCAGTGGTTAAGCCTTGGTCTGCGCAAGGTCTGCAGTTCGAAATCACCAGCTGCTCTGGAGGAGAAAGGAAGGCAAGGCTTTCTACTCTCATAAAAAGTTACCATTTGGAAACTCACAGGGGCAGTTCTGCTCCATATATGCTATAGGGTTGCTGTCGACTCCGTGGCATTGAATGAGTATTTGATTAATTGTTTCATCCAAGCCCCTCCCTCTCTTAATGGCATCCTCAAGAGTAGATGTTTTATGTTAAAACAGCTTAACATGATGAAAAAGTCTTCACTTGCAAGCCTTTTGTCTGCAGTTGCTTATGAAAATAATGAAGGTATCTGAACAGTATTTTTTCTTTTATATAATTCTAATAATATACTGAAATTTTATTTTCTTGATGTAATTATTAAACACTCAAAAAATTGCCCTCACACTTTCTACTTTCAATGGCTTAAAATTCCATTTAGAGAACATTGACTTGATTTTGATGTTGCAGGGAGTAGAGGGGAGAGGATTGTGGTATCCCAGAACAGTGTACCCAACATGGTTGACTTTGACTTGTACCCAGCTCTACTATTTGCCAGTTCAAAGAAAACTCTACCTCCTTGGGGATGCAATGAGTCTAAAGCCTTTGCCCCAAGCACATTGCATCTTGATTGTGTGCTACAGTGGTCTGCCTGACGTCCCAGTTTCGTGGATAGAACTCATTGTTAGTAGCTGGCTGCCAGAGGCCACATCTGCCAGTTGTGTCAAGTGAATTTGTGAAGTCAACACAAACTGCAGAAAAATCTTGATTTCCTTTCAAGTTTTCCACACTAAATTAGTTACAGAGAGACTCGGGAACTTCTGAGTTCGAGTTGGTTACAATTCTTGGATGGTGGGGTTGAGAATGTGGCTCAGTAGCCTATCTAGAGGAACTTTCACGGTCTTAGTTGGGCTCTGTAGGAACAGAAACAACAAGTACTCCAAGAATTAATCAAGATAATAGTGAAACGTCTGAACCCTTATCACTTTGTTCTAGGTGATATTTAATGATTGTCGAGCCTAAAATGGTTCTTTAGAAAATATTCTTGGTATTTTCAACATCTGAATAAGAATGTTGTCAAATTGTACTTTATATTAGCATATACTAAATTGTACTTGCTAACAATCCCCCAAACATAGTAACTTTAAGACTTGTCTTTTCCACAAAAGACCTTGTGGGATCTTTCTTCCCTTTTTATTGATGACTCAGGCTTCAGGCTTTATCTTTCTTGTGACGTTGTTGACATTTTGCCTTCAGCATCATCACTTAATAAACATATGAGATAAACATGAGAATTCACACCTACTCTTCTGTGCATTGGCCTGAAAACAACACCTGGAATTTTCCTTCACCCACTGGCAAGCCCTGGGCACCAAATCTCTTAACTCTAGCTGAGCTGCATTAAAAAATGTGGGGGCGTCAAGGGTTCAGCCTCTGGCGAGTCCCCTCTGACCACAGTTGAGGAGTGGGAATAGCCTTGCCATCAGGCAGAGCATTGTAAAGTCAGTTATGGCAGATGTAGTTAAGTTAAAAATACTAGATAATTTGATCTCCTCTTTGACCCATTACAAAGTTGTTTCAATTTTAAATATTTTCTGCTTTCTTTTTGATTGAGGTTTTCCTATGTTTTGTTTAGTCATTGTTGTTGATTTTTTTATTTGTTTGATTTTGGTTTGTGTTTTGTAGGATGATTTTGTTTGTGAAATCCTGTATAGGTAGATCCATAGAGACAGTAACTGGTTTGATAATTAATGTAGGGCTATGGCAGAAAAGGATGGGGAGAAATGAGGAACTAACAGCGATGATCACAATAGAAAATGTTCTGAAATTGACTGTGGTGATGATTCGCAAATCTTAATAGGATTGAATGATTCAGTTGTGTAATAGGTGAGGTGTGTGCCAAGAAAATTATATTTAAAAGGAAATAAAAAGGCATGTTGGGAGTAGAGGGTAAAAATGCTACACAGACTCTGTACAACAAAGATGTGGAGACTAAATGAAACTAAATAATATTGATGAGCATCCTGGAGAAGTGAAAACCAACTAGGAGAAAAAGCTGAGCAAAAGTGCTGAGGGAGACAGCAGACGGGTGAATAATGGTTGGCCAAGGCTCGTGTGATGCAAGGGAACATCTTGACATCCAGACAGCCGTGGGGTGCTTGCTTGTTCCCCACACCCTGCTGGTGACAAGAAGCATGGTCAGTCCTCACCCTCACCCACGCACTGGATGGTGACACCTTTGTGCACCCCGTTTGTCCTGAAGTCTGAGCGGACTCTTTCTGGATTGGAGGCTGGGTGCATCACCCCACATCTGGAATCACATGAACACACCATCATCAGATGGGAGAAAGCGACTTCCATAACCAGCTGCCCTAACGCCATGTGCTTTCTCTTGCGCATGGGCTGGTTGGTGGGTTTGAACTGCTCACCTGGTGGTTAGCAGAGCCCTGCTTTGACCTGTTGCACCACTTGGCCTTCTTGTAGAGATCACGGGGACTCTTGGGATGAAAATAAAGCACTGTAGGGTCTTTGGAATAAGTCTATTTACGTCTGTAGACAGCATTTCCATTTCTCTTAACTCTCTAAAGAATTGTCTGTTCTTTGTTTTGTATCACATCAAAGCAGTGATTTTGGCATCCTCAGAGACCCAAATCATGTTCCTTTTCAACGCTCTCTGAGTTTTGGGAAGAAAACAAAGATTTGCAGGGACAAAAACCAGGGCTGTGAGATTGGTAGGCTGTAATTTCCTAACACCATTCTCATACATTAAGAGAACGAGCAGGTGCATCGTTGTGATGGAAAGGAGAAAAATTCCTTGATGGAGCTTTCTTGGCTTTTTCTTGCCAACACAGCTTTCTGTTTTCTTAGAATAACTTCTTCATAAGCCCCTGTGCTCGTATTGAGTCCTTTCAGAAAATCTTTCAAGGTTATGCTTTTGGAAGTCCAAAAAAGAAACTAGAGATTTCTGACCTTCTAATATGGCCTCTCGGCCTTGAATTATTCTTCAAGGTATTCCGTACCTTCTTCAAAATGCTTGCGCCATCTAAAAACTTATTTTATGTGGGGCAACGTTCCCATAAACTTTTTGCAATGCATCAGTGATTTAGAAAGTTGCTCACTTGAATTTTGTTAGAAATTTGATATTATTCCTGGCCTCAAAATAGTTTTTTTCTATGGCACAACAAATTTCCATCCATTTTTCTGAAGGCACCCTAATGGGAGAACAGGAGAAGGATGTTGCTGAGAAAATTTATCTGCTGCCATCCACAGACGGCAGAGATAGGTTTGAACATGTTTTGTTTCTAAACACCTCTGTGTGAACTGGAGCCCTGGTGGCAATACTTTTCAATGTGTGTGTGTGTAGTACATGCACACACAGATGTTATGCCAATTACTTTCTTAGTCTCATTTATTAAATCTGTAACAAGACATTTTTTTTTTAAACAATTAACTTGGTTCACGCAACCTTATCCCTTAGGAATAAAGAGGTACAAAGATGGCTGTGATGTGATCTTCACTCTTGATACTAGAACAGCCCTTCTCAACCAAGGGTGATTTTGTGTGTGTTGGGTGTCACCTCCCTGCTCCCCAGTGGGGCAGTGTATTTGGCAATATTTGGAGACATGGTTGGTTGCTAGAATTGTATTAAATTTATTTTAGCCAAAGGGGTTTAACTGAAATCTACTTAGTGCTCTTAAATAAGTGTAAAAAGTTTATGCCCCTGACGTAGCTGGTTTCCCCACTTTGGAGAATACTGTCCAGACTCTCCACCGAGCCCGTTTTACAGCCTCTTCAACACTTAGGTCAGGGGTATCTCCTCTGTGTGCTGCTTTTTATGTGTCCCTCTTGGGCTAAGAGCCTTTGTGAAACAGTGTGCCTTCCTCTCTCTGGCTTTCTCTTTACTATCATGGTAAATACATCGTTTTCCATTTCAAAAACTTTTACATATACAGCTCAGTGACATTATATGTTTCTCATGCTGTTCACCCATCACCATTCCCCAGTTTTTCTATCACTTTTTTATCTTCATGGATCTTCCCAATTTGAATGTAATTCCTTCAGTGTAAGCTTGTCTTCTGATATCAGCAGTGCTTGGTACTTAGGTTACCCAGTCTTTTTATTGAACTATAGCTCAGATAGTATTGCTTAACTGTTATTGGAGAGGGGTGGGGTTGTGGAGAGAGAAACTGATTGACAGTAAACTTGGTTCTAGCTTTGGTTATGCCATCCACATGCAGTGTATTGCAACTCCATATAACTTCAGATCAGGTGTTCAAAGTGAACAGACATGTAGCTGCCAGAGATTTTCCCCATAATAATTAATCAGTAGTTAGTAGTGAATACCAAGCCCTGGGTGTCAAGTGAAGATCTTGGCTCACTTCATTTATCTCTAAAGGAACTTTCCTGGTAGACTTTTTTTGACGGATGACCTAGATAAGTGAAGTGTTACACTGAGCCTGATGGACATAGAGTCTTCAGTAAGCATCTACCACCTGGCTAATGAAGCAGCCCGCAAGATGCTGACACAATGGCTTTGTTGTTGAGTTGTTTTCCAACCTCTTGAGTCATTGGCATCAACGCAGTGGTAGATGCTGCTTCTACCCTTGACCTTGATGTTAGTGCGGTTGGGCAGATTAGAGGGAGAGCAGCACTCGTGTGCTTTCTGCTCTGGCAGATGAGGTGCCTTGAATTTTAAGAGGTCAGGCTGAGTGTTGCTTAAAGGAGGCCGCCTCACTCAGTCAAGGATAGTGTGTACTACTCCCAGCTCAAGCACTAAGTTAAATGAGCCACTCTGTCTATTTCTTTGTCTGTAAAATGAAACTGTTTGCTTAGATGATCCCCAGGGTTCCTTCTAGTTCTTCCATTGTCCTCACACAAGTACCCTTCCATTTCAGTGGCTCTTTTATTCCTGTCGACTTACTCACCGATTTGTCGTCCAAAAGAGTTTTGGTTGATTTGCAACATAATTGAGTAATCTAAATATATTTTAGGGTTTGCTTCACTTTGAAGTAAGTTGTGCTATTTGGGGATAGTTAAAGGGACACTGTAATCTCACTGAAATAACACATAATGCATATCTGGTTTCCCACCCCCACCTAATCAATTATGGATGCTCCTATATTTTGCCTGGGCATTATGTACATGAAAAGAAAGTAAACTTTTTGTTTAAAAGTTAAAATGTATTTGATGAGATAAACTAAGCCAAACAATTCTATCATAGTAGACTATGAATACCTCAAATCTGTGAAATATTTTCAAGTGATTGTTGATTCCCCTGCACGTACCCCAGCTCAGTGTTAGGACTGGAGTGCCTGGATGATGGATTAAAAGTAGCTGACTTGAACCAGCTTGATGGCACCTAACAACGTAACGGTTTTGGAAGAGAGCATTAAAAACGGAAGTAATGAGTTTTCATTTATGAAACAGGTCAGACCTAAAAAGATTGGGAAAAATGAAAAGATTTGGGATCTTTATAGTGATTCCCTGTATTTGCGGCTTTCTGGCGCCTCTTCCATGGTGTTGGAAAGCTCGTGAGCTATTGTTTGTTTCCTTTTCCCTGCCCTTCCTCCCCTTCCAACCACAGGAACCATCATGTGTTGCTTTTTCAGACATCTTTGATCATAGAAGAGCATGTCAGTTTTGCCTTTTATTTCTCATTTTCCTAATAATGCAATATGTCTATTGGATGGAATCTGAAATCCTGCGGAGCACCTTTAGTCAACATGGGGCATTGGGTCTTTTACCTGATGCCACTTGACCAATTACATGAAAACCCTCCTAGCGCAGGTGTGCTTTAATTTTTGGATTGGACTTTACTATTTGTTAATGATGCTATGGTGGTATTTAAAATAATGACATATTTCCATAGACTATCATAAGTCCACAAGAATATCCCTTTAATGTTACCATTTTCTTTATAACATTATGAATGTACACTATATGTGCAGAGGTGAGTCTATGGTCTCATGTGGATTAAGGAAGGTGAATGCACTAGCTGTCTGATCTTTATCTCTGTTAAGAAACTCCCGGGAAAGCACAGGAAGGAGCAGTTTAGCTCAGGAGGCCTTCCTGAGAGTGGACATTTGAGCTGGCCTCCAAGGCTCTTGACAGGAGAAGAAAAAGGAATTGAACATGGAGGCACAGCATGATCAAAGGCAAGCAGCCATGGAATAGAGTGATTTATGACTAAATGTGTCCTTTAGGTGTGAAGGGATTTTCATATTTTGAGAACTTTACCATCTTCCTTTCTACTTGTGATTTTAATCACATCATTTGGCCTTCGTTTTTATAACCCGGGGCATGTCGCTTTAGATTAGCCTGTTCCATCCCTTCAGCCGTTTTAATAATTTGTCTTTGTCTAGCACCCCCATTATGTCAGTCTTGAGCAATAGTGACCACGGCTTTCCAGCCAGGAGTGACTCATACAGGCGAGCGGGACTGCCCCTCCCTGTCTCTGAACCGTCCCCTGGAGAAGGCATGGACGATGTATTGCTTTTCCGTATACACATGTTCCCAGCATTTTCATTGGCATGTAATTCCCAATTCAGTAGTTCAGTCACATCGAGAAGAGTTGTACAATCATCACCACCGTTTCAGAACGTTTCCTTCATTCTTGTACTCCTGGTTGTTAGCTCCCCATTTCCCCCCAGCCTCCCCTGCCACACCCCAAGGAACCATTAATCCAATTACTCTCTAGATTTACCTATCGATTTCATATACGGGAAAACATTAGAGCACAAACTAAGAAAAGTAACAATGTAAGACATGAAAATGTCAACTAGAAAGAAAACAAGCCATTAAAAACTAGAACAAAATTATATGGAACGTGAGGGAGATCAAATGATAGGTGCTAAATTGTAACTAAATTGCCCCTGCAACAATCCACTTTCCAACACGCTGGGCATGTTATCACGGCTACTCACACCCCTGGAGCATGGTCAGGATTCACCAAAGACTAAACCCATGTGTATTTCCCCTTCACTTAAAAAAATTTTTTTTTATTCATTTAAAAATCATTTTATTGGGAGCTCTTGCAGCTCTTTTAACATTCCATTCATCAATTGTGTCAAGCATATTTGCACATATGTTGCCATCATCATTTTCTAAGCATTTACTTTCTACTTGAGACCTTGGTATCAGTTCCTCCCAACCCCCACCCTATGACTCCCCCCTTGATAAATTATAATTTTTTTCATATCTTACCCTGACCACTGTCTCCCTTTACCCACATTTCTGTTGTTCGTCTAGGTGGGTGGTGGAGGATTTGCATTGATTATTGCAGTCGGTTCCTCTCCACTCTCTCTAGCCTCCTGGTCTCACTACTCCTATCTCTGTACCTGAGGGGTATATCTGACCTGGATTCCCTGTGTTGTGAGCACTTACCTGTACCAGTGTACATCTCCAGTCTAGCCAGAATCGAAAGGCAGCACTGGGGTCATGATAGTGGGGGGTGGGAGGGGTGAGGAAGCCTCGAAGAACCAGAGGAATATTATGTGTTTCATCGGTGCTGTACTGCACCCTGGTTGACTCATCCCTTTCTTGTGACCCTTCTGTGAGGGGATTAGACAAAGTGTTTTATAGGAAACTCTTGGAGTGAGTTTTTTGGTTGTTTGTTTTTCTAAAGATATAAAGAAATCATCCTTCTGTTGTCACTCTTAGATACTTTGGTCTTCTCAACTAAAATTTCAAGTAGTATTTCCTGGGACAATACTAAGAAACAGTTACTCCTATATGTACATTATATGAGAGGGCTTCATAAAATTTACGGAAACAATCCATTATCTTTCAGTTCCATTTTTCCATGAAGTTTTTAAGCCCCTTCTCTGTAAGAAGCTTAACAAGGGCAATGAATGTACAAATGTGCTTTACACAATTGATGTATGTATGGATTGTGATAAGAGTTGTATGAGCCCCTAATAATAAGGTTTTTAATAAAAGTTTAACAAAACTGAGAATTGAGTTCCCTGGATAACATAATTGAATTTTTGCTTTTGGAATCCTTTTCTGTTTTTAATCTTGTTAGTTGTCAAAAGATAAATTTAAAGAAAATAATTCTTGTGCTACTCAATAATAGTTCTTCTAGACCTTATATTCTAACTTTTCATTCCTAGAGCTTGGATTTATTCTTAGTGAGCTACTGAGGGGTGTTTGCCATCTTAATTTGAGGCTAGACGTTGGTCCTTTCTACTTTAGGAACTCTTTAAAACAATGCAACTGATAGTAGAAAAATATAACTGTCCGTTATCTGTGGATGGCAGTGGGTTTGGGCTGTTGGGCCAATAGAGATTGATGGGACCTCTAAGACTAAGCAGTGATGTTTAAAAAAAAAAAAAGGTACTCGATCCTTTAAGGTACTTGGATGGTGTGTAGTAGGCCCCAAAGCAGTAGCTCAAATCCACCAGTTGCTTCTCAGGAGAACGATGAGACTGTCTGCTGTCATAAGATTTATAGTCTCAGAAACCCAAAGAGGTCATTCTATTGTGTCTTACAGGGTCGGCATGAGTGAGAACCCGCTTGATGGCAGAGGGCTGGGTTTGGTGATGGCATGTAAATTGAGGGCACGCCGCTGAGTAATGTTCTATAATTCTAGAGCCTCATGTCCATTACAGTGGCTACACTGGACTTAGCCTAAATTCACAATTAAAGGATTTCTTAAGGAGGTTAACAAGTTGTGATGCAACCACTACCAATTGTTCTGGAAGGGATCACATTATTAGAAGATTCTGGATCACGTAGGAGGAAAAACGTGGAACAAAATTCATAATCGTTAAAGACCTGGTGGCATAGTGGTTTATGTGTTGAGCTCCTAACTGTAAGGTCAGCAGCCTGAACCCACCAGCTCAGCAGTTCTCAACCTGTGGGTCATGACTTTTTCTGGGTTGAATGACCCTTTCACAGGGGTTCGCCTGATTCATAGCAGTAGCAAAATTACAGTTATGAAGTAGCAGCGAAAACAATTTCATGGTTCTGGGGTCACAACAATAGGAACTGTATGAAAGGGTTGCGGCATTACAAGGTTGAGAACCATGGTACTAGCTCCTGTGAAAATTTACAGCCTTGGAAACCTTATATCTGGTCAGAACCAAATCGATGGCAGTGGGTTTGGGCTTCTGGGCCAATAGAGACTGGTGGAATCTCTAAGGCCCTTAATGACCCTTCAGTTCTGGAAATGAATCCGGGCTCCGTTTTCTGCCAAATAATACAAAGTCTGCAAACAGAACAGTGACTGAGATAGATTATTGTGCCAGCCTGGCCGATAAACACAGGTGGGATTAACTGAAGGGCGGAGAGATAAATGGTTCCGTGAGCCTCACCTTTCTTGTCTCTCACTCTTTGATCATCGGACCAGTGTGCAGCTGCCTTGCTTGTTCTGTGCCTCAATTTATAGGCTACACTACCTATAGGACGCCTAGCCTGTGGACTGTGTCTCTGTAAGTTGAGGTCCCTTTGAGACATCTCTGGAGCTGGGGACTGGCCGTTGGGACTGGTGGTTGGTTGACAGTTGGTGATCTGCCTTGTGGTTGGCTGCTGTGCTGAGATAGCCTACCTCCATCTATAAATAGAGGAAGATCTGGCAGCAGATGAGACTTGAAGGACTGCTAGTCTCTCACAACTCTCTCGCTCACTGGAGTGAGTTGCACCGAGCCATTTGTACTGCTTTATAATTTAATTGTTCATTTCTTGTATATCTATCTATCTGTATATAACTTAACAGTTCATTTCTTGTGTTATATATCTAATTATCTTTGTAAATAAATATATAAACTTATCAGCAATCTGGTTTTATCTCTCTAACGACCCAACCCTGTCTAACACAGTGACACTAATGAGTTACACAGGTCTCGGAATAACCAGCCTTAGGAGATCAAGAGGGCAAAGCTCAGAATATTAGGAAAGTTGCAGGAACGCAAACAGGAAACATGGGAGGTGGGATAAATGATGTCATTGTGTGGAGACGACAGTAAGGTGAAACAAAATGTGTATGAGTTATTGAGTGAAAAACTGGTTTAGTTTGTAAGCCTTTACCTAGTTCACAGTAAAAAGTTTTTTAAAAAGGTACCCCAGAGATAAAGTGCTTGGTTTAGCAAATTACCCTTCAAGTAGGCATCCAGTCAGTGGGGGTTGTGCTTCTTCAGCCGAGGCCTGTCGTGATGGAGCTGGTGAAGCCGAGGCCCTGAAAATCATGCACAGTTTGAATACGCTCCATCTCCGCTCTCAGGCTAGAACTCCCTGGGCCTTTCCACCTGAGCTGAGCTCTCTGTTCTGATCGTGGAACCCTGGAGGCATTGCCAGCATTCCCAAGCTAACCACATAATGCCTAAAAAGTTTAATCTGTAAAGTAACGAAACATTATAAAACAACAGATTTTATGAGCTATGGAATCAAATGCAATTAGGACCAAGCATTTATGCTTAATAATTTGTGTAGAAACCACTTCTCATTGCTTGACATACATTGTATTTACCCATCCTGAAAAATACTGAGTAGAATATCCGCGTGCTACTATTATGAGAGATAACTGTTATGCCCTTTGAGACTATCTACAGCAGTGGTCCTCAACCTTCCTAATGCCATGACACGACCCTTTAATACAGTTCCTCATGGTGTGGTGACCCCCCAACCATAAAATTATTTTTGTTGCTACTTCTAACTGTAATTTTGCTACTGTTATGAATCGGTGACCCTGTGAAAGGGTCGTTTGACTCCCAAAGGGGTCGCGACCTAAGGTTGAGAATCACTGATCTAGAGTGTCCTCAAACGTTTGCCGGAGTAAATAGTTTTCAAGAGAAAATTGGTGGTGGGTTGAGTTGCTTATGTAAAAGTTCCATCCATGGGTTTGTTTTATTTTGTTTCTGGCAGGCATTTTGCCTAGCTTACGCAGAAATGTTCGGTATGGATTTACTTGTTACCCTCTTGGTAACTGGAAGTGTTTCTTACATGGTCAGATTTATCCTTTATTCGTGTTAGGACTATTTGAAGCCCTGTTGGGATAGCAGTTGAAAACTTGAATGCAGTCATAAATACACATTGGATATGGTTCTAGGTTTGTAACTAAATGTGATTTCCTCACTGTGGACACATGAGCCAAGAGACTGAACAACTAGATCCTTATTTGAAAGGCATTTGTGTCTAATGTGGTCACAGAAAACTGATGAAGGTTTGGTATCACTGCCTAGACTTGTCTGCCTTCCTGGTCCATCGTTAAGGGCCGCAGACTTTCAGTCACCTCATCACAAAAGAGGCTCAAGTTGGTGCTCAGCACATCTTATTCCCATATCTTCACAGTTGGCTTTCTTATTTCCATCTCTAGACTAAGAGCTATAAAATGAAAGACTTAGGTAAGAAAGTTCATTTTGTAGCATTTGATGTCTAGGAGTTACATTTTAAAAACAGTGTTTGCAATTAGTTTTAAATTCGTGTAAGCAGGGAGGGGGGTGGTGGAAGGACAATGAGGAGCTGATTCCAGGAGCCCAAGTGGAAAGCGAGTTTTGAGAATGATGAGGGCAGCGAATGTACAAGTGCGCTTTACACAATTGATGTCTGTGTGGATTGTGATAAGTGTTGTATGAGCCCCAATAAAATGATTTAAAAATTAGTGTAAGCAAAACCTGAGAAAAAGAGGGTGGATTCCACCTCTGGCTCTTGTGGGTACATCAGTGTCTTTTATTATTATAAGAAAGAATGAAAGAGCATGAAAGAATATGTTATATTGCTTGATCTCTGTGTGCTTAACAATCTCTCTGGAGCTAATAACACCGACAGTTTTTATTGGTATATAACGCATATCCCATACAATTCAGTAGTTTGATCACATCAAGAAGAGTTGTACAATTACCACCACAAGGAGTTTTAGAACATTTTCTACACTCTTATACTCCTTGCTATTTCCTCCCCATTTTCCCCAGCCTCCCTCGCCATATAGGCCCAATGAACTATTAATCCAAGTACTTTCTCTCTGGATTTAATATACAGGGAAAGATTTTAAAAAAGAAACAATAACAACTTACAAGAATAACAAACTAACACAGATAAAAATCTCAATCAGAAAGAAAGCAGAAAACATTAAAAACCAGAAAAATGTAAATGGATCATAGGGAGATCAGATGATAGGGTGCTAAACTTTAACCTGATAACCTGACTGCCGCTGCAACCTGCTTACCCATGTGGTCTGCATGATAGCAAGGTGTTCCCATCCAAGGCCTAGGCAATTTTGATGTAAGAGGTGTGAGGACCACATTTTGAAAAACATTTCTACTAGATTGTGTGCGACTTAAAATTTCTCAGTCTGATTTCTCTTTTGCTGGTAGGGGGGAGGGGTGGTGATTTCGCAATTCTGTCCTTTAATTTTTTTTCAATCCTTTAAAAATTTTTAAGTTGATCTTTATGAGAGAAGATGTAAGTTATGATCAAGAAACTTTAATTCTGGCCTTTTGTCCATAAATACGTGTCTCAATTCATACTCTTAAAAAAGTGAAGAACATAATTAATGGCATCTGCCCTTTCCTTTGGTATTAAATCGGCCATTTTTGAACTTTCGGAGGGAAAACATTCCCAGTCATGTGGCATTGTGGAAAGAACATTGTTGCTTGCTATTCATTGCTTCCTGTGTCAGACAGTACGTGTTATTAGATCCATATAGGATTTAGGTCACAGCGTTTATTGGTAGTTAAAGAATAACCCAATAGTTAAAAGCCATGTGAAATCTAGATGGGAAGAACTGTGTTTCCGGAAGCCTCCACTTGAGCGTTAGCACTATTCTCATGACTGAGTGGTTCCACCCTCACCCCTTACAGAGCAAACATCTCCAAGGAGAAGTGGATATAAACACACCATCCTTATATGGCAACATAGTTCACTTGTGTGTAAGTTGATTTCATACTCGTGATTTTAATTTTATAACTTAAAGCTACAAGGTTGGGTTACAGTCTGATATACAGCTTGTGAAGTATAATCAATTGTCACATTGTTCCTGCTCACCCTTGATCATACTGTTAACTCTTTTGACAACCTTTAGAGAAAGCTTCGTCACGTAGATTTAAATTTCAGATGCTTATTTCTGCCCATAGAAAACTGCATAGTCGAGGCAAAATGAATAACTCTTTTCAGTGTTTTGGTATCTAAAAGTAGTCCATGGCAGAAGTTTATAAATATAAAATGTATATGGTTGTGACTGAGGAAATGCAGCTCACATGAGGATTAGATTGAACAATGTAGCATTGTTCCTTGAGTCAATTAAGCCTGTAGGTTTTGCTAGCTTGGGAACAACCTCTAGCATGTGACTCTATAAATAACACTTACACAACAAACATAAGCTTGATAAGTGAGCAATAAATCCAGGCTGACTGCCCACCCTTCTAAATTGTCGCGCTAGCCTGCTTTGATAGTATATTGAGGACTGACAGCCACCGCAGACGTTTAAAATGAAAATGTTCTTCATACTCATTTTTCATTATTCCATTTCCCAGCTTTTTGTGAACTTCATTTTTTGAAGCGACCTTTTCTTATAAAAAGAATCCTTTAGCTTGGTTATGTGCTTCTTTCTCATTAGTAGATACTTGGGGTTTGGGGCCTTGCATAGATTCAAGTCTAAATTTTCTCTTTGTTTAGGGATGATGGGATTTAGGCTATCCAGATGTGTCTTGCATAAAAGCAGAGCACATCTCCGTCATTTATTTTACTTTTAACAGAAAAATAATGCAATTTCAAGCCTTTCTTCCTAATGTACTTCAGTTACAAACCCAGACAGCAGAGGGGGGTGAGTTCACAAAGTTACATTTTGTCAACATCTGAACCAGGCACTCTTGCCCAAAAAAGAGGGGAAAAAAAAGATTATTTATGTTTGTTTTTTCTTTATTGGAACCACATTGAAAGGTACTCTACTCTAAAGGTATGCTGGGGTGATCAAGATTCTTTTGACAACTGCATTTAAAAAAAAAGTCTAATTCTTATACTGACTTTGAGTTAGCAGCATAAGCCAGGCCATCAGTGCGGGCAAGTTAAAAAGTGGGGGTGGGGAAGTATGAAGATCATCTCTTGGAATTGCAAAAATCAGTCACCATGACCTTCCTTAGGGGTCTCTGCGCCTTCCTTAAAATACATGATCTATATTAAAAATTGTTTTATGTAAGGCAGCATTCCAGTATACATGTTGTGAAGCTTTAATGATTTGAGAAGGTGCCCATGTGTGTTTCGTTAATAAAAATTTCATGCTAACACCCCCCAAGGATGCAAAAACGTGTACTTTGGGGGAAGGAACCCACGGAGAGAAAGACTTTCCTGTGACGGAGAGAACTTGTTTGCAGCTGCCCTCTTACCTCGGAGACATGTTCCAGCACATTTCCTTTGGAACGAGCTTTCTGTGCGTGTATGACTTAGAGCCTCCTTCAGTCCTTTAGACCAAGTCACAGAATCTGGGCAGAGTGGGCAAGCAGCACTTTGTTAAGTAGCTGCGTGTACATACAAACAGCTTGAGACTCTACCGCCAGAATTTTCTGATGTCAGTTTTACAAGTTTTTTACTTTAGTGGAACATTTTCAGAGGTGGATTATGAAACAAGGGCTTAAAAGCATACAGTATAGTTAAGATAGAAGTTCTATCTACTTTTACGGATAGAAATGCTAGTCCTGGATTTTAACAACAGAATTGCAGCATTTTACAAATAGACACCCAGTTTATTTGAGTAAACACTGCGCCCTCGCTTCCCTCTCTGTCCCGACGGCCTCTCTGTTCCCCTTGATCCCTCTAGACACCTACATTGTTCCCCTCAACACCTCAGACAGAAAACACGAGGTAGGTGTGTATTTCTCTTGGGAGCAAGGTTTTGTCTTTATCTTCAAAATTTATGGAGCTTTTTATTCTCCATGTGTCCTACACTACATGCTAATTGATCTGCAGAGATTTAGTTACAGCAGTCACTGGTGGCTAAAGAACAGTTAAACTCTCCTTTCAGCAAAAGCATTCCAGCACCAAAGCAAAGCACTGGGCTGGGTGTAAGGACTGTTAAAAGGTGGAGAACAGGATCTCAACTCTCCAGATGTTCACAACCTGGTGGGGGGACGCTTGTGCTATAAAAATGCACACCTGCTCTGTGTATAAGTTTATGGTTTCTTAAAGCACTGGTTCTCAGCCTTTCTGGGGGGTGGGGTTAGGCCCACAACCCCCTTGCATAATAAATATTGGTTGTCTCTGTACCGAGGTGAAATTCATAGGAGATACGACTTGTTGCTGTGAGCTGCCATGAAGTCTGTTCCCACACGGCGAGCCGTGTGCTGAAGAAACCACCTCATGGTCTTGAAGATTCCGACACTGGAAAGCGAGTTCCCAGGGTTCAAAGATTGCTGCTGGGCGGGTTCAGATCGCCAGCCTTGAGGAGTTGAACCCTTAGTCTGTCTGTTCCGCCCAGGGACACCTAATTTAATTACATAATTTTTAAAAATCAGTAATTTATCATGATATAAGTAATTTTAAAAATAACACATATGAATCGAATAATGCTTGGCCATGACTAGTACATGCCATTGTAAAGTAGTCAAGTGACCGGATCTATTTGTGTAATGACCTTGAGTATGAGAGGTATGTTGAGTTGGTAGATAAACATTAAATTTAAGTACTTGTTAAACTTTGGCGCCCAAGTGGTCATAGTGGTTGGGCAGCTTTGAGCTGCGATCCTCAAGGTCAGCAGTTCAAAACTATCAGCTGCTCTGCAGGAGAAAGAGAGGACTTTTTGCTCCTGTGAACAGTTTTAGCCTCGGAAACTCATAGAGGCAGTTCTACCCTGTTCTTCAGGGTTGCTATGAATCAGCACCAACTCTATGGCAATGAGTTGTTTTTTGTTTTAATTAAAAAAATTAAACTTTATTGTATGTCCACATCACCTGTGGATTTCATTAAAATGCCGATACTTAATCTGGTTAGAGTGAAATTTAAGATTCTGTGCTTTTAATGCACCCCGAGGTGGTGGGTGGGTGGTGCTGGCCTGTGTGTACCACACGCAGGAGTGGAAGGAGTATAATGAATTGTTAGTTATTCATACCTTGATGGGTCAAAGCTCTGTCAGTGTCGGGGTCATGTCTACCTCTAAAAGTATTCTACTAAATTGCATTAAATAACTAACCTTTCACTAACCGATTAGTTAGTAGATACAAGAAGTCATCAGAATGTTTCTCATTGTAAAACCTGTTTCCATTATGTTGCTTAGGTAAGGGTTATGTTTTCAATATTTACTAATCGAGGAGACCTGGTGGTACACTGATTAAGCGCTTTGTTTTCGAACCAAAAGGTTGAGAATTAGAAGCCACCAGCCTACACAAAATAACATCAGTCTGCTTCCAAAAAGATTTACGGTCTTAGGGATCCTCTAGTTCTACTGTGTCCTAACAGGTCTCCATGAGCTGGAATCGTCTTTTTTTT
>NW_022111321.1:11506262-11515072 GCF_000313985.2 Echinops telfairi
TGTTGTTTTAAACTTTGGACCAGAACAGGAAGGAAGTCAGGGCACATGTTTGAAAGCCTTTTGTGTACCAAGAGCTGCAGTCCTACTTGGTGTTTTGTATGTTATTGAATTTAATCTCCACCACCCTAGGAAGTTCGTGAAAAGGATCACACTGAATTCACCAAAGGCAGAACAGATTGGTAACATGACCTGTCACCAAGGTCCAACTGGTCATCACCAGAATGGTGATATCTGCCGGTTTTCCTAGCTGTTCTCCAAAGAAGGCCTTTAAAGGGGAAAGGTGAGGGTGGGGGTAGGGTTATCCCTACAGATTTAGGTATTTAAAAGGTTAAGTAAAAATTAGGTACTTTTGGGGCCCTTTGTTGCTTTTCCAAAACAACAAAAAAATTACCTGTAGAAGAAAATGTAATAAATATTTTAGGTGGGGGGACCCCAACAACAACCAGATTTTTAATATTGTAGCCGAGAATGCTAATTATTTCATAAAATTTTTATTTAAAGTAACTTATGTTAAGAATAGGTTTACTATTATTAAAACTTCTATCTTTCGACGTACCATTACCACTATATTCTTATGTTGTAGGAAACGGTTGGTCAAATCTTATGATTCTGTTTTCAAATGATATTATTTGTAAAAATTACCTGGTAAAATGGCCGATAATCACCTTGGAAAATAGTTTCCTGTTTAGAGACTGATATAGTGAAAGGGGCACTGAGACGGCAGCTAACACTCTTATAGATGTGTTGCTGAAGGCCACTCACCCTGTTTTCCCAGCCTCTGTGGCCTGATTCATCACAGGAGATTGTTTTGAGAAGTGAATGAGAACCATTGTGATTGCTGTTCTTAGGTCAGGGAAGGAGGGGGATTTGGACTGGTCCGTCTCTGCTTGTACCAATTCCAACACCAGATTTTCCAGCCCCACTTCTCCAGCATCCCCTCCTTTTTGTCTGCTGCCCTTGGCTCATCATCCTGGGAGCAGGGAATAGAAGTTGGCAACTTGTTCGTATGCAACTTGCTCAAATAAGATCCCAGGAGGTGGTACATGTATTGAACTGGTGGGACCCTTCTGTTGTCACAGTGTGGTGTCACTGCCCCCATACTGGACAGTGCAGGGCACCCTATCTAAAAGCCAGTGAATTTCTCTTCTTTATGAACGGGCGAGATGCAGAAGATGGGTGATTATCCAAGTTATGTCGTCCAGTGGTTACTGCAGACATTCTTCGTCCTGTTTGTAACCTCCTTCCTGCTTGCCTAGAGGTTTAAGGGACTCCCATCTCCAGTAGATTGTAAAGGTCCACTCCAGCAGAGTTTGTGATCCTTTTAAATTGCATTGCTGATAAGATATAATTATTGATATAGCATTCTAGTTCCATTCCAGGAGAATTAATGACAGGATGTCATTTCCTTACTGTTTAAATGGCATTTATCATGAGGTGATTCAGGAAGAAAGAACTTAGATTAGAGCTTTCAATACGTGCACCAAAAATCTTTTTGGTTTGGAAGGTCCTTTTTTAAAATAACCCATATTTTCCTCTCCTGTCCCCAATTTCCAAAGTAAAAGTTAGTTCATGATCCAGGAATAGGGAAATCAAGGAAAGCAGAGCTCTTCTGTGATTTTGACAAACCCAAGTCAGCTGCAAGTGGACCCTGTTAAAACATCTTAATGTCTCATCGGAGCTATTAAGGCCCCCTCCCCCCCCCAACTGTCATGACCTCAATTCTACCTTACAAATCCGGCTAGACCAGAGCATGTACACGGGTACAGATAAGAGATGGAAACACAGGGAATCCAGGACAGATAAAGCCCTCAGGACCAATATTGAGAGTAGCCATACCAGGAGGGGAAGGGGAAGGTGGGGGGAGAAATGATCTACCTATATCAAGGGGGATGGACAACAGAAAGTGGGTGAAGGGAGACATCGGTCAGTGTAAGACATGAAAAAATAATAATAATTTATAAATTATCAAGGGTTCATGAGGGAGGAGGGAGGGGGAAAATGAGAAGCTGATACTAAGGGCTCAAATAGAAAGAAATGCTTTGAGAATGATGATGGCAACAAATGTACAAATGTGCTTGACACAGTGGATGGATGGATTGATTATGATAAGAGTTGTATGAGCCCCCGATATAATGATTAAAAAAACAAACAAACCCAAACATCTTAATGTCAGTCCTTCCCATAGACCCATTCTCATCTACTGCAGTCTACTCCCAACTTACAGTGATAGCTCTTTCTCAGTCAACCTATGCCTACTTTACTTGGTACTCTACTTTCAAAACAACAACTCCCATTTAGAAACTTTATTGTGAGTACGTTCTGTGTTATTAAGTATAAAGTATTTTCAACTACAGCATAATATTCTATCATATATAAACAACAAAATAAAAACAGAGGAATTTGCTGCCATCCAGTCAACTTATAGTGACCCATCTGGACAGGGTAGAACTGCCCCGGGGGGGTTTTGAGACGATCACTTTTTGTGGGAGTAGAAAGCCCCTTCTTTCTAGACTTGTGGGAAAAAAATGTAGTTAAAAGACAATGGAATTTTCCCACAAACTTTTCGAAGCCCCCTTGTGTAACCACGTTTATTTAACCAGTCTTCTATTAGTAGTGTTAGCTAGCGTTCGCATTTTTGCTGTTACAAATGATACTGAAGAAAAGTGTATGCATAAATCTTCCTGTACTGCTCTGATAGGATTAATTTTAAAGGTAGTTTCATGTTTAGTCTTTTTTGGTTTGGGTTTCACAGAAGCAAATCTTGCTGAAGGAAGAAAACTTAATATTTATCGAATGTTCAAGTACCTGTAGCCGTTTGTTCATTGCGTGTGTAGTTTTCAATCCTCAATTTTATAGATGAAGAAATCCATATGCATACTGATATAAGATAGTTTGTAGTTAGCTAATATTTAGAAAATGTGAGAACCTTTCTGTAAGAAGAGAATCTCAGAAGGATGCAAATTTAGAGGGGGAAGTTTTTATTCTATTCTGTCTCTGGACTACATCTGACTTTTTTCATCTTTTTGTGTCTGCGTCAAGATTGTTGCAGACCTAAAGTTGTGTATGAATTGGTATCTTTATCTCTCGAAAGAAAGAAAACCCAGCTACAGTCAAGTCAGTTGCACCTCATGGGGATCCCATCTGTCAGCGGAGAACTGTGCTCTGTGGGTTTGGTTTGTTTTCTCACGGCTGGTTTTGTGAAAGTAGACCATCAGATCTTTCTTCCAATGAGCCTCTGGGTAAACTCAATCTTAATGGTTTGCAGTACTTAATGGTTTGGGCCATTCCTGGACTCTCTCTTATCTCTAGGAGACAAAAATGGATGACTTCCTTGTTCATCTTTAGACTTAGTCATGCGACTTTTGCTTTAGATGATTAATTTTAAAACTGCATGTTATCTTTGAAGTAAAAGTGGGTAGTAATTAAGCAGAAGAAAGATGGAGCAGTCAGGGATAGTTCTCTGTCTTGTAGGGTTGCTCTGAGTAGGCGTAATCCATTCCTCTGCCGAAAACCCCAGTTCCCTTTCTGGCCACTGCACGTGTTGTGCAGCAACTGCCTATTGTCATAAGAGGTTTGAGTGTTGCTACAGTACTGCACAGATTTCAGCAGAGCATCCCGACGAAGATGGACCAGGAAGAAAAACCTGGTACTCTACTTTCAAAACCCAGCCAGGGGATCACTGTGATGATCCAGTTATGGGAGTGAGGCACTGAGCAGTATTTCATTAGGGGAAACTGCTTGCCAACTAAAACCCATCATTACCTTCTGGGTGAAAATTATTTCCCTTCATGTGAAATTTCAGGCACAACTTTTCAAACCTTGCAGTTTTGGGGTCTAAAAGGAGAAGGTTGAGCATTTAAGTAAGAAAACGTGTGATAGAGTTAGAGGTGTGAGCATGGAGATGACATGACTGGACGTTTCTACATAACGTGTTTATGCCCATTATTTCTTACAGCTAATGCAATTGTGCTTCTTCCCCTTTGTTATCTCAGTCACATCGACCAGACAACAACATGGCAGGACCCCAGGAAGGCCATGCTGTCACAGATGAGCGTCACAGCCCCCACCAGCCCACCAGTGCAGCAGAGCATGATCAACACGGCTCCAGGTGAGCGAGACACGATCATTAGAGCTCAGAGAGTAATCCTTATGCATTGGTAAGGTTTTCCTGGAAAATAGTAATTATGCTTTGAAGGAAACTGGAGCATGGGTGATGTTTATTTTTTATCCCGTTTCCTGTGGGATGCGTTTTATTCCCAAACAAGGTTCTATGTGCTACCTTGTTTAGTTGCTAATACATAAAGGGGACAGTAAGTAAAAGCTAGCACTTCTTAATGCTTCCGTTCTGAAGCAACGAACTAGCTTGCTTCCTATTGACACATGGTGGCGTTTTGGGGCCTTCTTGTGTCTAATACTTTAGAGTTGAAGCTTCCCGTGTTCTTCTGTGGTTTGAGGAGAAAACCGAGCTAAGAAATTTTTAACCCATCTTCTGAAGCAGACATTCAGTCTACCCTGAGAATAATTGAAGTATAGTCTTATTCTCAGATCCAGCACTGATGTTGAACATTTATATCTTACCATTTTCACAAAAGATAAACTGTAGTGTAATATAATTTTTTCTGCCTAGTATTTGGCTAACTATTAAAAAAAACACCCTGTTGTTTTCCTCATCTGCCAAGTGGACGATGCTAGGATGGCATTCACAATGCCCCTTACAGTAGGATGGAAATGTTCAAGGAAATGAACGAGGAGATTTTTTTGCAGTACTAGGACAGAGTAGGTACTGATGAAAAGTTTACTTCATTCTACTTCATTGTAGTTGTTGTCAGGTGCCCTTCAGTGAGTTCTGACTCTCAGGGACCCCATGTACAATAGATTAAAACACTAGCGAGTGTAGGGCATCCACAACACCGTTTTTCCATTAGAGCCCATGCTTGTAGCTGCTATGTGAATCCATGTCATGGGGAGACTTTCTGATCTCTGTCACTGATGTCCTGTTGCCAAGATTGGTTTCTCCTGATAAAGTGTTCACACTGCATCAGACAAAAGCTAGCCAGGCCACACTTCTCGTAAAGCCGATGTGATCTTCGCTTTGGAAGTACAGGGTTCATTCAGTAGTCATCAGTACTGCAGCTCAAACACAGTTCTTCTCTGGTCTTCTTTATTAATTGTTCAGCTTGTCACATATATGTGAAACAGTTCAAACATCATGGCTTGGGTCTGGCTACCCTGGTCCTCAAAGTGACGTAGTTGCCCTTTAACACGTCAAAGAAGTCCCAGCCAGCAGATTTGCCTGATAGAATGCCCATCATTTGGTTTCTCGACTGCTAGTTCTATGGGTATTGATTGTGACTCCAGGAAAAATTAAATAATTACTGGTCCAGTTAGGAGAACTTTTTGTCTTCTTTATGTTGAGGTATAATCTATAGCGAAGGCTATCGCCTTAGTTTGTTACCAGTAAGTGCTTCTTACTGATAGCACTCTTCACTTTCAGCAAGCAGGGGGTCCTTTGCAGCTGTTAGGTTGTTGACAAACCTTTCTGTAGTCCTGATGTCACGCTCTTCTTCACACAGTCCGGTTTCTCAGCTTGTATGGTCAGCATACCGGTTGAAGAAGTGTGGTGAAAGGCTACAACGGACGCACACCTTTCCTGGTTTTAAACCATGCGGTATCGTCCCCTTGTTCTGTTGCAGTGACTGCTCTGTGGTCTATGTACAGGTTCTCTGTACATAGTGTATGGAATTTTATTCTCCTTAATGCTATCCGTAGATTTTTATGTTGAATGCCGTTGGACAGTCATTGAAACATAGGTGACCATCTTTTTTGCTGTTGTCTGCTTTCTGCCAAAACCCACTTAAGGTCAGCACTGTATCCCTCATTCTGCATCCTCTTTGGATCTGGCTTGAATTTCTAGCCGTTCTGGGTTGATATACCACTTCAACTATTTTTGAACGTGATTTGTTTATGTTATTGGTGGTATTGTTTAATTCTGTATCTTCCTTTGAAATTTGGGCACACACAGGGATTTTTTCAGTGAGGTGGCCAGGTGGTTGTCTCCCAAGCTTCTTGGAAGAGAATGAGAGAGCTTCCAGTGGTGCATCCTTGGTTGAAACATCTCCCTTGGTATTGTGTCAGTTCCTGGGGCTTTGTTTTTTGCTTAAGTCTTCAGTATAGTGTGCGTTTCTTCTTTGGTAATTGGTTTTGATCATATGGTACCCCATGAAATGGTTTGGAATATTGACCATTTCATTTTGGTACAGGGACTCTTGTTCTTCTTTTGATGCCTCTCATGTCATTTAACATCTTGCCCATAGAATCTTCCAGTATTGCAACTTGCAATTGGAATTTTTCTGTAGTTATTTCAGTTTGAGAAATGCTGAATATGTTCATTCTCTTTTTTATGTTTTTTAACTTCAGGTCTTTCCGCATGTCATTATAATCCTTTACTTGAGCAAGAAGTACATCCTTTGAAATCTGCTCAGCTCTCGTACATCATTATTCATTTTGCTTTAGCTACTTTACATTCAAGAGCAAGTTTCAGAATTTTGTTCTCTCTTTCCTGTCTTTTTAATGACCTTTTGTGTTCTTGATGTCATCTGGTCTTTGGCCATTAGTATGCGCACATCTAATCTATTTTGGATCTCTTTCCTTCTTTCCTGCTTTGTTAGATACTATCTGACTTTCTTCACCTCCGCTGATTGGGACCTTAGCCATAAGGAAGGAACTTATTAGTACCAGAAGCTTCAAAAAGTTTGTGGGAAATGGGATTAAAAAGATAATCCGGGTTTTCCACAAGGTTTTTGAAGCCCCCTTGTACTTTTGTACATATTTTAAAAATAGAATATGCAAACACTACCCCTACCCCCCACCCCCCAATCATAGGGAATAAACATTTGTACTGAGCAGTCCTGTTTGTCCTTTGTACCAGTCCTGCAACACAGACACTCACTCTCTCTCCCTCCCCCACCTCCCCTCTTTCTCTCTCTCTTTCTCTCTCATTCCCACTGCTGAGTGCCCAGGTTCAGGTCATAGATGGCAACCGTGGTCAGTGGCAGCCTTGGTTGCCTTAATGACTTCTCCATCACAGCCCATTTACTACCTTCCTTGTCCAACAAACGGACTGACGTAAGATTAATAACTGTACCATAGAGTTTCTTAAGTCGTAGCAGTTAGGAAAGGGAGTGTTTTGGGCCAGGGAGTGCCCAAATTAGTTGGCAGAAGGGCTCCTCGATGAGAAGACATCACAGATTTTGAAATGCCCTTCTGCTGTGAAGATGAGTCAAGTGTGATAAAGTGTTCAGAACTGTCTGGTTTTTAACTTGGGCAGGCCGCACACTTGGATTTTAAAGAGCTAAGAGCTATAGATGACGAAGAGCTGCAAAAGATTTATGGCTGAGATTTTCTTGTCATAAACGGTTTAAATTTCTTAAGAAAAAAAATTAGTCCTTAAATTTTCCAACTTACCATAGCTTATTAGAGTATGAGTATTCTCAGGATCTGGAGTTTTATATGTGACAGTTTAATTTAAATCTTGAAGTATTTATTTACTAATACTTTTACTTGGTAATTATTACTTCAATTAACAAGTTGCCAAATAAAAATAATAAAACCTGTCGTGTACAAGGAAGCTTCAAAAAGTGTATTTAAAAGATACTAAAATGTTTGTGTATATGTTGAATTGGTTTTGATGAATTTAAATAATAACTGTTTTATTTCTGTTCTGTTTTAAGAAATATAAAGCGTGTTTTTTCCTGCAAATAATTTAGTTGGGATATTTAAGTATTTAGTATGGAGGTGGCTAGATAGGCAGTTTCAGGGGGATGACAAGAAGTACAACTCTTAACAGAATAAGATAAAGAAAAGTAAGAGAGGGGTTAGGGATAGAGAATAATGAAAGAGCCTAACATGCAAAAGGCATACCCTAAGCAGATTTGCATATTCAAGTGTTGGAAAAGGAATATGCTACATTGCCATTGAGCCCATTCTAACCCGTGTGACCCTGTCCAGCAGTGTAAAATTGCCCCTGTGGGTTTTTGAGACTATAAATCTTTTTCTTTAATTGTTTTATTAGAGGCTCATAGAACTCTTATCACAATCCATACATACATCAGTTGTGTAAAGTACATTTATACATTCATTGCCCTCATCATTCTCAAAGCATTTGCTCTCCACTTAAGCCCCTGGCGAGACTATAAATCTTTATTGGAGTAGAGAGTCTCATCTTTCTCCTAAGAAGCAGCTGGTAGCTTTCAACTGCTGACCTTGTAGTTAGCAGCTCAACATGTAACTCACTACACAACCAGGGTTCCCTGGTAGAAGGTATGGTATTGTAATAATAATTGCCCTATTAAGTGCCAAGCAATAGGCAGAGATAATTTTGTATACTGCCCCATTAAGGCTCATGATGGCCATTCCGCACATAGGAGAAAAGATAAATTACACGTCCGTATAACACAACTGCCAAGTGATAGAAACTAGGGTTCAGGTTGGGTAACAGGGTTCCTAAGTCCTGCAGTAGAGTATGCGACAATAAAGTCATGAAGGAGACCAAAGGAAAATCGATCTATTTGAACTCTGAGTCTTGGAAGTACCAGAACTGCCAAAAGAATAAGCAGATATGTCTTGGAAGAAGTACAGCCAGAATGCTGCTTAGAGGCAAGGATGGTGAGACATCGTCTCACATACTTTGGACTAGTTGTTAGGCGAGACCTTAATTTAATGACACCATGCGTGGTAAAATGGAGGGGTAGGGAAAACGAGGAAGGCTCTTGATGTGATGAATTGACTCGCAGCAACAATGGGCTCAAACA